>NW_020328118.1:0-264693 GCF_001858045.2 Oreochromis niloticus | reverse complement strand
CTCTGCTCATCCATCTCTGTGTGTATCAGGATACATTTAGTTCATATACACAGAAAATCAGAGTTATTACCTGTAATAAATGTGACAGTAAAGATTCCTGCAGTGATAACCAGGCAGGACTGAAACACATCCAAGCTGTCACCACGGTAACAGCACCGTCCATCCACAGGTGAGGGAGGAGCAAAAAGAGGGACTTTCACCATTTATACTAAAAACACTCGACTAATGTTTCTAATATGAAACAAATAAGCCCACATTAATGTGAGCATTTATTAAATAATAATAATAATGATTTCCTCCTGATCTCATTTCCATAGCAGAGAAACTGTGGTGTATATTGAGGTGGAGGGTGTGGTCTGGTCTATGGCTCAGGTGTAGAGTGAGGGTGGGGTGCACCACAGCAGCATGCTGGGACTGCTGAGGGTGGAGGAGGGAGTGATGATGACATCAGAGCTGCAGCAAAGCAGTCAGCAGCACAGAGACCAGTGAACACACAGTCTGTTCATCTTTGCATAGATACAATATATAGCACAATATTGAATGACAGAGACGCTGTGTGAGCTTCCACAGATACACTGACGTCAGCATCCAGAGTCCTCCTGCTGCTCCCCCCTCAGAGCCCCGTGATCAGCACCAACACATTCAGTTAGATGACAGAGTCCAGCTGCAGCTAGAATCAGCTCTGTGAACAACAGCACAGCGTCAGTGTTTCACACTCAGTGAAGGAGGAAACAGCAGAAGAACACCATGTGTGCTACGTTTCCCAGGACACACTACAAACTGCACAAATACAGCACGTGGAAGGACCTGGAGCTGCATTTAAAGAGAAAGACAGCGTGATGTCCTGTATGGACAGGTGGAAGGAACAAGTCCTCAGCTGAACACTCGTGTTTGTCCACAGACAGGAAACACAGCAGGAAACAAAGAGCTCATGGATAACACACTTCCTGTCAGTCACAATGAGGCTGGAGCCAAACACAGAAAGGTGTTTTTGTCCAGATGAGCCCAGAGAAGAAACACGAGTGTTCACAGACATCAGAAGCTCAGAGAGGTGAAACATGAGGTTGGAGTCCTCGTCAGCATCCAGAAGAGCTGCTGTGAAACCCTGAGTACTCATGACAGACTCTGATGGCACAAACACATCATGATTCAAACATGAAGACAAACATGGAGCTCCTGATCCTCCTGCATGAGACAAGCTGACATGACGCTGTGTCTGAGAGTGTCTCCCTGTCACAGTGACAATAACACAGCTGCTGCTCACAGTCATTAAACTGACCTGAGGTCAGCTGCTAGCACGTCTCTGTGCTCCTTACATATGAACCATGTGACCTCACATCAGTGCTGTGGATGACTGTAGTCATAGAAGAGTAGAGCTGTAGCAGGTGGTGTGAGGAGGAGAGGAGGTGGTGTATTCTAGTTAACGCAGTACTGAAACACTCCAGCAGAGGGCGCTGTTAAGTCCTTATTGTAACACAGTTACTGTGTGCAGTTATACTTCATACATAATCTGCACTTATTTCAATCAGACATGCTGTCAGTAAATGATTGGTTTCTATTGATTCTACTTCCTGTTGACTAGTTTGATGACAGTGAAACAATCACAGCTGATTGTGTGATGATGTCACTGTTACATTCAGTGTGTGTGACATCATGTTAGTGCAGCTGATAACAGCCTGGTTATGATGCTGTTAGAAACACATGAACGTGTCCATAGATCAGTGTGTGTTTAACATGAGAGCTTCAGCCCTGCTGATGTGTTCAATAAAGACATGCAGGAAAACTGATGAGACTCTGAAATAACTCTTTATATTTATAATGTAACTCTGCATCAAAAGAACAACAAAGGATCCAGACAGGTTTATGTCAACAAAGACGATTCTGATGTTTTGTGTTTCTAACAGTTTGACATTATTAGTAAACAGACTGCAGTGAACAGGATTTATAAAGAGCTTATATATAAAGATATGACAGCTGTTTGTTGATCACTCTGTGTTTGGACCTGATCAGTCCAGCTGTTTACTTGAATATCTTCATTTACCTGTGACGTTATATTTATGTTCTTGTCTCTGTTGAAAAACACATTTTAATGTCCCTCAGATTTTTCTCCAGATGAATAAATATAAAATGACACAAACTGACTGCAGCTACTTTTTGTCCTTTCTGTCAGAACCTTCATGTGACTCATGAGAGACACGTTTCAGCTGTTTGTGACAGATCAGAGGCCAACAAGTCATTTATAACACTTTCCATCATTGTTTAGCACAAACACATGTTGACACAGCAGCGGGGCCACAGTGAGAGTCAGAGCCAGGAGATAAAAACTCCTGTTTGACCACAGCCTCAGTTTGTTCCTGCAAACACTTCCTGTTGTTGACTGGGTGGAGTCAGGAAGCCAGCGAGGCCCTGCAGGACTGAGACTGCAGACTGGGACGTGCTCTGTGATGGAGATCAACAGCATCACTGACTGTTTCTGTGAGGACACCATCATCCCAGCAGGGCTGTTTCCCAACAACAAGCCTGGACCATCAGAGACCTGAAGCTGCTGCTGAATGAAAGAAGAGGATCTTCAGGTCTGGAACAAGGACGAGCTGAGAGTGTTAATAACGTTACTAATGTTCAGTTACACTTTACTAGGTCACATCTGTGACACACGTCACTTAAATAAAGAAGGAAATATTGGCTCTGTTTTATCTGCTGGGCCCAAAAGTGACTCCCGTATTTAAACTGCTATGAAGAACTTGTTGGTCTATAATATGTGAAACATGTGTCAAATGTCTCCATCATGAAAGATATCAGGTCATCTTGAGCCACAAAAACATTCCTATCATGAGGTAGAAGCTGGAATCAGTTTGTTGCAGAGGGACGTTTATATATCCATATTTATCCAGTTAAAGTCACATTGAAATTCAAAAATGTCTTTTCAAGAGTCGTCTGTCCAAGAGGAGCAGAAACAAATATAACAACAGTTATTTAAGCTGTTTTAAAGGCCACAAAGGAGCAGATTGGTTATAATGCAGCTGCTTCAGAGGAATAAAGATGAAACACTGTTTTTATTTCATGTGTAACACCTTTCAATCATGTGTTGACTAAGTCTATTGACCAGTATAGTAAAGACATCACACACACACACATGGAAACACTGAAACCTGTTTTTGGTGCAGCAGCGGTCCCAGCTGCTCGCCTTTATCTAGACTGGGTCGGCTGCTTATCTCAATATAATCAATGTTTAAAGTTCTCAGTGTTTCTGTGTTGCTTCGTATAGGATCTCCCAGCATCATCACTGTGCTGTCCAATCATTGTGTGCTAGGTTACCCTTATAGTGCAATGTGTGTTTGCACAAAGAGAAGCATGTGTGTCAAATATAAGCACAGAACAGAAAAAGCTGCCAGTTTCTTCTATTTAGAGTCAAGTTAGTGTTTTGTGTCTTTGTTTGAGGCCTAATGTCAAGCAGAGGTGTGTGTAACTGGACTGCTCTGTTATATGTGTGAAATGTGTGCTTCAGCATCATCTTCATCACTGCTGATTCCTTTGCGTCATCATGTGTTGAGAAGAGAGAACAGTTATAACGGAGGAGCAACAGGAAGCCTGAAATCTGCATCCAACAAGGAAGTGTTGGCTCACCAGTGATCCAGCAGAGCCACTGGTTTGGCTCCAGTTGTTCTAGATTCAATGATGTTGTTCCTACAGATACATGTTAGCATCTTTATTGTAGTAAAGTCTTGTAATGTGAAGCTAGAAACAAGGCAGGAAACAGCTCCATGATCTGATCTTAATGATGTTGTTTTTATTTCTGTCTTTCAGAACTGGATTGAAACTATCAAAGGTCTAAAAACAGCCTCAACCCTCCCAAGACAAACTTTACACACGTCATCTTTCAGCTACAATCTTTGTTGCAGGGATCTTCTGCCAAACAAGGCTGAGAGAAGATTCTTACAGCTGTCATGTTGATGCTGTTTCAATCTTTGGGCAAACACACTCATATATTAGGGCTGATATCAGGGCTGCACAAGTTCTTTGTGATCATGAATAATAGAAGTGTGCCTGTTGAAGATCATGTTTCTACATGATTATATGTCCTGTTATTGTTCTGTATTATATTCAGCTTTCAGCATCCTTTCCCAGCCCCTGTTACACCATCCATACAAAGCCAATCTGACTGTGAGCCAATGTGTTTGATAGTTTGTGTTGGATCAATAGATTTGACAGACTTGGTTCTCATCCAGAGGGAAACAGTCCAAATTCAGATCTAATGAATGATGGAGGCTGTTTCCTACCACGGTGCTAATGTGTGACTAACAAGGCTCATGGTCTCCAGCAGACAAGCGCCTGGAATGAGGTGAGCTGAGTGTTGCTTTGGTGGGTCTGTGCCCACGTCATGCATCAGGATTCATATTGGCAATAGTTCATATCTCTGTTCTTTAGCCTTCATCACAAAGCTGTGAAGGAAAAACAAACATCTAACAGGATTTGATGGATGCAAAGTCCACTGAGCTCTTTGTCATTTACAGACTTGTCCAACCAACAAGAGCACAGATGAAAAACACAGTGACACTTAAAGGATTTTGCCATATATGAGCATAGATTACTTTCATATAGATTTGCAATGCAGGCTTTTGGTGAGCCGCTGGGTTGTGTCTAATAATCATCTCAGCATTTTACAATAGAATAGCTCTTTATTAGCTCTTCATTTATTGTTATTGGACATGAAACAAGGAAGCTGTGTTTCTCATTGGATGTTAGTTTCATGTTCATCAGGATCATTTTCTAAAGAGCTGATATTTAGACCATTTACTGCACTGGCTGCACATTCTGTCTACATTTCTCTGTATGTGCTGTGTTTGTCTTTCATATTTCTCCATATTGACACAAACAGTGAACAGCAGTAGATCTACTCTTCATCTGTTTTAGGCCCAGTGAAAGATCTGAAGCAGAAATGGTGTCATTAGGAGAAGAAGAACGGCGAGGAGGCAGCAGCTCTTAAAGATGAAACACAGCAACTTAGCCCTGAGCTCAGAGAGCTTCACATGAAAAGCTCCTCAAGCAGATCATGTCAGAGGTTTGTCATCAACAGGAGGAACTGTTCATATCATAGAATGAAGGATGCTGTCAGCTGGATGAAGAAGGTTATTTAATGGCAAACGTTCACATTGAAGTCAAATTGTTGTGGTGTTGAACAGATTCATGGACTGATTGTCTCCAGAATGTTAGAAGAGCTTCAATGAATCATTAGAAACAACTTACAGCTGCACAGTTGTGTCAAACACATCTTTGTGTCATTGTGGGATTTTTGTGTTTCTACATGTGACACACGTCTAAAACATGCACACAATTTGAAGACAAACAGGGATCATTTGTTCCCACAGCCAGATGCTGAGAGCCATTTCCTTGTAGTCCTGTGTCTATATATATGCACCATTAGATGTTATTGGAATGATTGTCAGCTTTGATAGTTTCATGTATGTTTAGCTGGACGGCTGTTTGATCCTCCACATGTTTAAAGGTGTCCAGTCCTGAGACACTGGGGGTGGAAACAGCTGTGATGTTATTGGACTGTCACAAAGACAGAAGTGCATGAAGTGAGCAGCCAAGGAGCCGCTGATGTTTTGGATTCAACAGCATTTGAAAGGTTGACACAGACACATTTGCACATAGAAAGCTGAATTTGTCATATGCCACAGTGAACTCACTGTTCAGTGTTTTCAGGAAGCTTCTTAACTGCCTCTGCTGCCAAACAAGCAGCTGATGTCCTTGAGAAGAAGCTGAAGAAGTCTTCAACAACAAATACAGGAAGTGGACTTTCAAATACTAGATTCACTTTAGACTCACACAAGAAATGACTCAACTAGCTGTGTTTGATTGACTCCTTTGACTCTATGAAAGCTCAGTGTGTGTCTGTACACAGACTGTTGTGTTGGACTATTATTCAGTTGTTTTCAAATGTCTGCATCTCAGTGTAGATGAGGCTGGGGGTCATGGGAGGCCATCATAGCAGTCTCTTCAACATCATGACATCATCATAAATGCTGCTGGACTGTCTGATGGGCTGACGGTGAAAAAGCCGTCGGGAAGGAAACAGAAGACATTTCAGAGGCTGCAGCAGATTTCTTTGATTTGGGGCCTTTTTCAGCTTTATTGGACAGAGCAGTGAAGATAAGTGACAGCAAAGCAGAGGGAGAGAGAAAGGGGGCGTGGTCAGAATCAAAGCCAGGCCAGCTGCTCTCCACCTCATGGCACATGGTCACCTGCTCATCCTAGTGAGCTCCACCAGCAGCCCTTTCACACAGTTTACACTGTCAAACACTGTGTGTGGACCTCAGCTAACAATAGGCTCCATTTAAGTCTGGACTACATGCTTTTATATTGAGGCAGATTTTCCCTGTTTTTATTCCATCAGCAGCTCAACATCATGAGCAGCTTTGACATAAAGACATCAAACTCAAGCTGACTTTAAACTGGATCTACTTTTAATACAGGGGCTCAAAACAACCAACATCTTTATTATATATCAGGACAGAAAGTCATTTCATCTCAAATGGAAAACAGCTTTATTTGGAATAATCAGCACTATCAACTGGTTTGGGATCTCCACCAGTTTCATGTCTTTCCAGCTTCTCCAACAAAGTTCCTGTAAAATCAGCATCTTTATTGGTTTGATAGTGATTGATTATTCAGTCCCAATCTGCTGTCATCTAAAGAACAAAATGATGTTTCTATGAGTCAAAAGCTCCAGATGTTGTTCACAAAGAAAACAAAGATTAGGAACTTAAACACAAAGTGTTTGGAGCCAAAATGTTCCCAAGCTGCTCTTTTGAAATGGCAGAGGTACAGTGGTGTCTAACAGCACACTGTGGAAGGCAAACATGTTCTTGTTGGATGAAACTTCATGAATCCTTTGTAGATTTGAGCTTTTGGAGCCTTTCTTTTCTCTTCAGGTGTACAGAGGCTGAGGAGGCAGGTGAAGCAGGTGGAGCTGTTGTAATGCTGGCAGAGGGTGTGTCTTAGTAACTCTGTGAGGTAGAACTGGATCCAACATTGTGGATGTGTTGATGTTGGAGCCATTAAGATTCTCTGCACACTGTAGGATTTCCCTGTGATTCACTGCGGGGGCATTTTGGAGTCTGTCAATGAAACTCTTCATATTTGTGTTTGACACCAGTTTATAGAAACAGACAAATGTGTCATGCTTTTGTTCGGCCTCCACAAATATACACATTTGTTCATTGGTTGGACTTTTTGGAAGGAGACACATTGAAAACCATGTTAATAAGATCTTGTTGTTTCCTGTGGATCCGACACAGAGAGTGGACTTCAGACAGAAAGCGTGGAAGAGATTTTAGAGGCCGTGTGTGGCAACAGGAAGTTTCTGTATGTTTGCTGATCTTACATGTGGAAAACAACACGTGATGTTTGTGAAGTTCTACAATGATCATTGTTCTGACAGCATTTTGAGTGGGAACAGTTCAAACTGAGAGTAGTGGGAGTTATTTACTGATTGAAACAAGCTGAATGTTTCTGTGCACGATGAAGATCAGCAGCTCAGCTGATCAATGAATTGACATCTATCAGTCATTTCATGAGATGAAGTCATCAGCAGACATTTGTTCTAACTGTGTGATAAATGTCAGAACGTCAGGGCTCTGCTTTAGTCACTACTTGATGATCATTGGCTCATTGTTGAATCACGTGGCCCAGTCTGACCTCTGACCCTTTGCTGCAGGTCTTCTGTGTTATCTCCACTTTCATGTCTGATCTTCTGCTGTATCGTCCAAAATAAACATCTGAATCATTTCCAACACTTCAGCAGATCTTTAGTTTGGGCAGCACAGTACAAAATAACACATATTGTACTATACTGCCCACTTCCTGATCTTATTGGATCTGTGTGTGAGGTTGGTGAAGGAAACACATGTTTACTGAGTGAATCGCTGCCATTAGGAACTAGTTTTTATATCACAGCCTAGAAATCACACAGGACCATTTCTGCAAGTGAAAAGTCCTAATTGGAGGAAAATAATTGTGTAGTTTGTGCGACTGTTGTTTGTAAATGAAGAATTGTCCCAACTACATGTGCTGCTGACCTTTGACCTTTTCTTTAGGTGCACAGAGGAGTCTGTGGAAACATCCTGAGGCAGTGCTACAGATGTCTTCAAATAAAGTGGTGTATTATCCATGTTTTCTATGGATCACATCAATATCCTGATCTAACAAGCCCCCTTTTTGTGGATTTTAGAGCCTCTGACTTTTGCTGCGTCTGCGTCTCATTTCAAGCACAAGAGCAAGAAGTGGATGAAGAAATGGGGCGAGTGGGGTCAGTGTGGTGCATGTCAGCTGTGCTCATGCTTTCACAAAGAACGTGTATTCATTGGCAGCATTAAGGTGCACTTTAGTCTTCATAATAATAAAGTATTGTGACTTTATTATTGTGAATCCTCACAGTCATGTTGCAGCTCTGCTTTGCTTTAAGAAAATGTTCTACCAGGATGTTACTTTCCTAAACGTGTTCTCCAAATGTTCCCAAAGACTTTGTTCTAAGTAGTTCTACAGGATGAAACATTCACACTAAGTTTAAGAAGGACACACAAACACCATCTGTCCTTTCATCATGTGTACAAACGTGTTCAGATGTCAAATGTACCGTGAATGGATGCAAATGTGGATCGTTCCAATAAAATGAGACAGTTTTGTAAGTGGATCCCAGTTTGAAGTTCATTGAAACCTATAAGAACATGTTATTCAAACCAACTTTATCCAACAGGAAGAAGCATCAGGGGAACAGGAAACATTCAAACATGTTTACTGTAAGAACTGCACAAAGGAAGGAAACACAATCCTACACACGACCACTTTAAAATGGACATTTAGCTTTTCAAACATCAGGGAGTGCTGCAATAACAACACTGTGCCCATTCTGATCAGACTGAAAGATTTATAGAGATTTATCCATGTGCTGGAAAAGGATTTGATATCAACATATATGCAGATTAGTAGGAGCATTTTCTTCATATTGATTTAGAGTTCAGTACTAGGAATATGTAGAATTAACATCTGTGTACATGACGAGTGATGAAAACTTTCAAAGGACGTCAGAATTGGTGTCTCTATCTGTGACTGTCCCAGAGGAACCTACCTGAGGGATTATTAAAGATCTGTCTATCTAGAAAGACTTGCATTGATTCACAGTGTACAATTCTTTCTAATCTATTAACATCTTCCTCCAAATCCTGTTTCTGCTGCATCAGAAGGGCTCAAACCTCCTGCTGTTGTCTGCTGGACCATCAATTCTACTTTATGATGATCTTCAAAGATAAAAACGTGAGTTTATTTGTGAACTCTGTGAAATGATGTTTAGTTTGAACCAATCCTGTGTCAGCTGCAGCCACATCATTGCCACGCATACAAATGGCTGCGTTCCTGTTTAGACCTGCTGGCTGTCAATGGGCTTCATTCCATTTCAGACTGCCGGTGGTCGCTGTGATCTAAACTCAACATGGCTCCTGTGTTAGAAGAGCCTCTGATTTTAAATTTGCACATTGAATAGTTTCTTTGCAACACTATGGAGCTACCAGCCCAGTATATGTAGCCCACAGTAGATGGAGTTATCAAGCTGCACTGACAAACATCAGGACTCATGTGATCCCTACATGTGGACCTTTCACACATGGATCCAAGTGCAGATTCAACTCTGCATTACATTTGACTTCAGCTGTTACACACTTTCATTTTCTAGCTGTGTCACTTCCTGCTTTTTGGATCAGATAGTTTATCCATGTCCACAAATGTTTGGCTGCATATTTGTATCATCTATATTTTCCAGTCTTCATACAGCCGATATTTCATGTGGATTCCAATCTGCCACCTGCCATCACGTTTTCAGGGTTCATTCAGTGTTGAAATGTAGGACAAACAGCAGCACATGTTCTCTAAATGTTTGCAGTCATGTTTATGACAGCTGCTCCTGATGTGTGTGAAGATGAAACCTGGGCTCCTGCAGCTTTCTTTGCTACAGAAAGTTACATTTAAGATGTTTAATGTCACATACAATGAAGTTTAGGACTCATTTAAACCAGCATGCACTAACAGTTGTATCAGGAAAGGGAAATAAATGAGATGTGAACACCAAGAAATAAGTGAAATGATGATGAAGAATGCAGAACTATAATTTAACCAAAACTAGATCCCCCAGAAACATCCTCAGAAATCCAAACCTTCTCTCTAAGACCCAGAAGTAACACAGTCCACACTAGACTGTGGATCCACCACAGCCCTGCAGGACTGTTTGGACAATATGGTCTGGAGTGTATTCACAGAAGGAACAGACTTGGAGGGCCACACATCTGCTGTCCTCTCATACATCTGCACTGAGAGTGTAACAACAACAAAGACAAAGTGTTCCCGAAGCAGAAGCCATGGCTCAACAGTGAGGTGCAGCTCTACTGAGAGCAGCGCCTTCAGATCAGGAGACCAACAAACCTACAAAGAGACGTCTGATCTAAAGGCATCAAAGAATCCAAACGCAGATTCAAACAGCGCATCGAGGAACACTTTAACACAAACCAGAAACATGTGGCAGGGATCAAGACACTCACTGGCTACAAGGACAATCGCACACAAACAAACTCCCGCACATCACCTCACCTGACACCATAAAGCAGTTCTTCGCCCACTTTGACCAACAAAACAGTGACACCAACACCTATCCTGCGTTACAGAGAGGGACGACGCCCCCATCCAGCTGGAGCAGCATCAGGTCAGAGCCACACTGACAGAGTCTATGCGAGGAAAGCAGCTGGTGCTGACGGTGCAGCCGGTGGAGAGCTTAAAGCATGTGCAGACCAACTAGCAGAGGTTTCACCACCATCTTCAACCTCTCACTGCTACAGTCTGTAGAAGGCAAACAGGTGGACAGAGGACGCCATCATTACAGCTCTTCACACAACCCTCACACATCTGGACAGTAGGAAACACGTACGTGAGAATGCTGTTTGTGGACTTTACCTTCAACACAGTTCAAGCCCACAAACTGGTTCATAAACTCAGCAACTTAGGACCCAGCAGCTCACTGTGCAGCTGGATACTGGACTTCCTGAGCAACACACCCCAGAACGCCAGAATGGGAGCCACACCTCCTCCACCCTCACTCTGAACGTGTGTCCTCAGTCCCTTCTTATACTCACTTTTCACCCATGACTGTTCTCCACACCAGTAACACCATTATAAATGTGCTGATGACACCACCATCATAGGACTGATGGACAACAACGATGATTCAGCTACAGAGAGGAGGTTCAGCATCTGAAGCAATGGTGTGACCACAACAACCTGCATCTGAACACAGCCAAGACCAAGGACATGATAATCGACTTCAGCAGAACAAAGCCATCTGAGCACTCCACCCTCTACATTGATGGAGGAGGTAGAAAGGGTGGAGAGCTTCAAGTTCCTCGGAGTCCACATCTCGGCCGACCTTACCTGGTCCACAAACATCTCCCACCAGGTAGGAAAGCACAACAAAGGCTGCACTTCCTCAGGAAGCAATGTCAAGCCCCAAAGCCTGCTAATTAATTTCTACTGCTCCACCATCGAGAGCCTTCTGACCTCCTGCTGCACCCTCTGCTTCAACTGCTGCTCTGTGGAGGACAAGAGGAAACTGCAGCGCGTGGTGAGGGCAGCAGAGCGGGCAATCAGCACTTCACTAACCCCCCTCAGAGACATCTATACTGGCAGCCTTCAGCAGGAAGCATCATCATCAAGGACCCCTCCACCCTGGACACTCACTTTCCCACCTTCCCTCTGGTAAACTCTACAGGTCCAACAAAGACAGACTCAGTAGAAGTTTCTACCTCCACCCTGATTGAAGGTTAACTGTGCTGTTAACACTCATGGACACTTGCACTAGATTTATTTCTAACCAGTATTCATTACAGTAGAATTCCTGCCTCTATTTATAGAACTGTATTCTTTTACAGCAGCAACCAGCATTCCTACCACTTACTCAATGTGCAATCCCACCAATCACAGAGCACCTTATACTGACCTGATCCTCCTCTTTACACTGTACCTGCAGATATATCTATAGATTTGTTTCTGTATAGAACTTGTGCAGATCCTTTTGTTTCCTTCATTTATTGTGCATTACACACATTCCCTGTGTAGGTACCTCTGAAACTTGTTTCTATCTTTATTTCTCTTCTTCTATTATCCTGAGAATCTGAATGTAAACAGATATAAGCTGCCAATGGAGAGATGCCAAACTACTCATTGTTCTGGTAACAGTGACAATAAAGATCTTCTATCTTATCCTGATAGAATTTCTATGAATTTGTGTCAAACTGTGGACTCACGGGACGAGTCTTCAGATGACGTCTCTGCTCATCGCAAGAACTCGAGCAACTAACCATAAACGTTCATCCTCTCTGTGTCTGACTTTTAGCTTCAAAATCGCTTCATTTCATTTTCTTCTTTTCTTCTTAACATAGAAAATTCCATTATGAACATTTGGCTGCATATGAATATACTTCACTTTATGAAGCATCAACCCATGCAGTTCATCTTCAGTTAGATTCACCATCAGCTCATTTTCACATCAACATCCACATAATGTCTTTTTGATTCAAACACACAGGAAAACTTTCTTCCCAGAAACAAATATATTCAGTATAATTGATTTGATTTCCATGTTAATGTTAGATTAGTGGCTCCTCCATCCTTTCCACACAGACTCTCAGTGTGGGGCCTACAGAGTTATTATCAGATTTTCTTATTCGTTGCTTTGGTTAAACTTCTACCTGATTGTATTCTAAACAGTTTCAGTCAGTTAAGCAGGATTAACTATCAGCACAGTCACATATGAATTATGACTCTATTGTTAACTCTTAATGTCTTTTATCAGGATGGAGTTCTGGCACATTTCTTATCTTCCAACATTCCTGCAGCCACACACACACTAATCTCTCAAAGCTGAGTCTACACACACAACATCTGCACATTTAAATCAGGTCAATTATTCAACATATTCATTAAACTTCTGATTCAGAATGAAGATGATTTACTAACAGCACTTCATATCATTGTAAACACAACAGCCTAAATGTTAAAACCTTTTTATTTCTCTCAGAGCCAATAAGAGGTGAGGGGGGGACTTCTGTCTCTCTCTGTCCCACCTCTCTCAACAAGGGCTCATTAAATTCATCCCACTTTCATCATTCATTAAAAACATATTTATGCTGACTATGTGATGTAATGCAAGAACAGTAGAGGTGAATGGATGGATAATACAATAATAAAATGTCATATAATAACTGCAGCTGTCAGCAGGTGCAGAGCAGCTGAACTAGAACAGCAGTCGTACATTTATTTACAAAGCCCACGTGTACAGGGCAGGATGTGCAATGGTCCAGGGGAAAAGGGACAAAGTCCAACACTCGCTCCGCTCACTCGCTCCTCTCGTATTTGTTTTCAGCACACTCACTCTCACTCCACTCCACGCCACCAGGGAAACAGATCGGGGTCACGGACGAGTGCGAGAACCTGAGCACAAGAGAACTGCGGTGAGCATAAACAGAGTAATCACACGACAAACGGGGTTTATCGGTGCTGTGCTGACGAGAGTAAGTCCACCACCCAGCGAAGAAGCCTCTGAGCCTCAGCTTAAATAGCCCAGGAGTCCAGGTCATCAGGTAGATTCACGGCAGGTGCGTGGGCCAAGGGCGGAGCCCAGCTGAGCTCCGCCCAGCCAGACAGGTGAGAGACAGGAGAGAGAGACATATAACCATAGTGTGCTAATAGCAGATTCTTTTGTCAGGTTTAAAGTGAGATCCTGCTTTAAGGGCAGCTTCATCTGCTGGTAATGACACATGTTTCTAGTATATCAGGCTTGGCCAACATTACAGGGACTTACTTGCAGAGACCCACGAGCTCCAAACTTGGTGCTTTATGATTGGTGCAGATGCTCTAAGCTACTATTAACCAATAAGTACCACGGGGTCAGGGGTCACTACAAGAACTTATCAGCCACCAACTTGTATATATAACTTTATTCACACTTGTAAAGCTCTGTAAGTAGAATTCAATGGGGCAGAGTGACCTGAGCACAGGCCCACTCTGTGACACTCAGAGCTTTGTGGATATCATCTGCAGGTGCACGTACTGGGAGTACTGGACACAGTGCATGTACAGCCAGCTTGCAGCCACTTTGCCACCAGTTTAGGACAATGTTTACAGTAGACTGAGCCACACTGACTTTGAGCAGTCATTGTGCTGCTGCATGGCTGATGGCACTGTCCCTGCAGCTGTCAGGGACAACAAGAACCACTCAGCTACCTCAGCCAAGCCAAGACTGTGCTGATGTTGTGACCTGAGACCAAGACACTAACCCAGGATGGTGATATGATGGTGTGAGAGTGGGTGGATGAGCCCACCCCACCTTAAATATGGATCATATAAATATCTGTAATGCAACACATGTTTTATGCAACATGAACATATTTCCCGCTGTTTCATGTTGTGTTTCCAAGATTTCAGTTTACTGTAACTTTCATTTGTGTTTCCTTCAGTCTGTTAATCTTGGAGCTGTGAGCAGCTTCTTATTACCAGGTGAGAATATGTAACAGTCTGTAGATGTGATGACACTATGGAGCGGGATCTCCTGTCTAGTTCTGCACAGAAAGCTGATGTCACTGCAGCTGCTAATATGTGCTGCAGCCAAGCCTACATGAGAGGGCTGTGCTGTGGAACAGGGTGGTGCAGGTGGTGTTATCTACATTTGAACATTAGCTGAGACGTGTTTGGTTCTGTGGGTCTTTCAGTTTCATCTAAAACCTCCTGAAAGTCTGAATAATCGTCTCCTTCGTTGAGATCAGACAAAAGCACTAACTAACAATAACGACTAGTAAGTGCCTCAGTTAGCAGAAATTACAGTCAGAGATAAGTATTTATGAAACCTCAGAGAAATCAAACTTCATAACATTTATAGAAGCAGAATTATCCTGTATGTTAATCATCTGAAACATTATTATTATCTAAATACTTCATGAATCATTTTCTAAGTAATAAACCTATAATTTACAACCATAACAGCTCCTAAATAACTGCTCTGTCTGTGATGTCATACTTTAGACATATCAAACTGCTGTCACTGATGATGTTCTGAACTTATTGATCCAGATCTTTTAAATCTGTCTTAATGTAACCGGCGTGTTCCTACGTTGTGTCTGACAATGAAAGGTCAAAGAAACAAAGAGCTCCAAGTCATTAACTTGCTCGCTCCAGCTGCTACAACCAAATGCAAACAGTAGGGAAGAGGGTTAGCTCCACCCACCACAACTTCCAAGCTAGCAAGAATGATCTGTTCATGCTAGCATAGCCTGTAACACATCTGTGGCACACACGTACTACACATTTACAGCATCTAGCAAAGACACAATGATGACAATGATTGAACTAAAAACACAATCAGAAACATCAGGGTGGCTAAATATACATTATATGTGTGTTGTACAGTGTTGGGAAAGAAATGACACCGACCTCCCCCACAGGGGAATTGTAGCAAAGGGGAGGGGCCAAAGGGGTACCCCAAAATTTACAGGGTTGCACCAAAGAAGAAGAAGAAGAAGAATGAGGAGGGGCTCCAACTGATAATAAACATAAGTGCAGACTTGGAGGTCCTGAAAGTATAAAAGGACCAGTTTGGGTCTGGTTCCATTAATAAACTACATACTAACGCTCACTATTGTGTAGTTATTATAAAGTGCGACTAAATCCTCCCTCTGGATGGGAAGAGTCCATGTGTCAGTATTCAGACACCTGGCTTGGGTTTCTGCAGCTAATGTGTCACCTGTGAGGAGACAAACCCACAGCATGCAGGTCATTTCTACATCTGTCGGTGTGTCCTCAGTTTCCCAGCATGCCTTGGCTGTGCTCATGGAAGTGAATGAGGGGGAAAGATCTGTCCTGCTGCCCTGTCAGTACTCGGATTTCATACCTGGTGATCTCAGAGGACAAAAGCAGCGTTACAGCGGCGCACATCGATGAGAGCTGATGCTCTCAACACTTCAGACCTCCACCTGTCTCTGAGAAAACCAACAATGGCTGTCAGCAGCAACTACACCTGCTCCACCAGTGCTGGGAGAGAAGAGCTGAGACTGACAGCTCTTTGTACAGGTCAGTACTGTAGAGGTCAGAGGTCAGCTTGCTGACAAACCATTTAAAAACATTTTGAGCTAAAATCCATGGAAGTCACAGAGGAAAGAAGAGACGCTGCAGAGAGGATCCAGAATATTTGATGTTTTCTGATGACAGTTAAAGTTTCCAGCTATCAAAAAGTGTAACAGCGCAGCCTTCATGTCCTTTCAGTTCTCCATCATTAATGATGACTGTCCGTTATAAATCATGTTGGCTAGTTTTCTAACTCAGTCCATGTCTCCAAAGCAAACTTCTGTCCCACACTTTCTGTGCTGAGTCTTCAGGGATTCTTTTCACTTGGTGCTGAACTAACTTTAATGAATTGGGGCTCCAAAGAAACCCCAGCCCTCCCTAAACAAGGCTAACAAGCAATGCAACAACTCTGTGGGCTCTCTGTAGTGTAGCTATGAATCACAATCAGCTTTACTGACCACAGATATGCATGAGGACTGACTATAAATATCTACAGAGCCACTTCCTCTATCTGCTGGTGGTACATACCTGTGCTTCCATCATGGCTGCTCTCCTTGCTCCTCCTCTTCCTCTGCTTTCTGCTGTCTGAGGTTTTCACTAAGTACACGGTCAGTTGTGGCTGATGTCTGTGGTCTCGTCCTGAACAGTGGTTCTGCTGACACTCACTGGTCCTCTGACTCGTTCCTTCCTCGTGTCAGTGCTTTCAGTCTTCTCCTTTGGCGAGCTCATTATCCCAGCTGGGTATCTGATCAGGGCGGCAAGGCGCAGGTGTTGATTGGCCACAGTCAGATCCACCTACAAGCATCTTTGAGGGAAACATCCTGGTGGCAAAAGAAGCTGAAAGTCACTGTAGAGTGTAGCTAGCATACAGCTAAAGCTAAGTCATTTCAAAGAGTTCTGTTCAATTCTAGTTATCAGTCACGTCTGAGCAACAACAGGAAGTGCTGTGGACTTTTGGAGGAAACAGAAAGTTAATGTTGATGTCACAGCTCATTGCTCGCCCAGATCTTTGCACATCTGGAGAACTTTGCTGCAGAATGCAAAGCACACGTGGCTACAGGAAGAGTTTTAGCTCAGACTTTGTTGGTTGGGAGCTGAACATGAGAAATCCTCAACACCAAGACTGATCACAAACACACAAAGCCCCGGGTCCACTCCACAAACTGTCTCATTAAAACACAACGTGACCAAACAACTATGTTAATAAGGTGAAAGCTGGTCTGAAGTCACTAGTGACCATCACCTCCTCTGTCTCCACCCGGCCTGCAGGCCTTCACCTTCTCATTCATCCACAGTCTGCCTCCCTCTGCTCCATCAGCTGACGTCCTCTGTACAACTACCTGCTGTGTGCACATCTTTGATTTCTTCTTCTTTTTATCCTGCAAAGCTCAAACTTCACTATAATACAAAGACATTTCAGAAACGCTGCACTGAGTGAAAGATAACAGCAGTGACCTAAATGAGTCTCCAGCGTATTCAAATAGATTTTCTGTGAAGCATTAAAATCAAACTTTTGTTTCTCATCCTTTCAGTTTTGTGCTCGTGCTGTTAGTCTGAGAAGCTCCTTGTTTGAAGTCAGCTCAGGATCATAAAGACTTCAAATCTATTTGATGCCTGAGTAACTTCCATACGCAGAAACATCTGGATCAAATCCACACTGAATGTTTCTGTGACACATTTAAAAGAAGTCTGTGTTGTTCACAGTCGTGCTTGTACAGAGTGTTGACAGCTGACAGGACCTAACAGAAATAATGTGTCTGTGCTGAATGAGACACTAACATAACACATGATGATGAGTCTGTGATGGGAACACTGGTTCTTTCAGTCACTGGTGTCCTCACTCCAGTCCATGTCAGCTGGAACTAATGATTTGGATCTTATTGTGTGAATGTTGTTGGATCTGTTTACATATTTGATTAAAAACAGTTTTATCTAACGTGGTCGTTTCATATTTTAATAAGTGTTCACTGTTATTATAAGATGGTGTAAGATGGCGCCGGTGTGCGTGGCTCGCCGTCCACGGCTGTCGGATTCACTTTTGCTCTGCGTGTTTTTATTGTTTTTGTCACATTTATTGAACCACGCTGACTCTCTACTGACCTACGATCGTGAAACTCTGTTAAATATTGGGACTAGCGCTGATGGACAGGACAGAAAAAAACAAAAAAAGCAACATTTTACAACTTCAACCTAAAGCACTGGGGCGATCGTGGCTCAAAAGTTGGGAGTTCGCCTTGTAATTGGAAGGTTACCGGTTCGAGCCCTGGTTCGGACAGTCTCGGTCGTTGTGTCCTTGGGCAAGACACTTCACCTGTTGCCTACTGGTGGTGGTCAGGGGGCCCGGTGGCGCCAGTGTCCGGCAGCCTCGCCTCTGTCAGTGCGCCCCAGGGTGGCTGTGGCTACAACGTAGCTTGCCATCACCAGTGTGTGAATGTGTGTGTGAATGACTGGATATGTAAAGCGCTTTGGGGTCCTTAGGGACTAGAAAGCGCTATATAAATACAGGCCATTTACCATTTTTTCCACCTCCACTACTATCTGGAGTCCCGCATCACCTGGATTACAGCCCGACCCATCTCATAAGAAGAAGCGCTTTAAACGCAGCGGGCTGTTAGTGAAACTGAAATCATATTTAGCTCTTTTATCTGGCAGAGACAGAACAGTTTCCAATGCACTCTGGTGGAAATCTGACCTTTGCACTGGAGTTTCGTCTCACGTCGCTTCCTGGAACCTATCGGCACCTGGCTGGTACCTGTGGTCGGCTCGGATAAGGAGATCCAGCGTCCCCGCCTTCTCTCACCTCGTCTTCGCTGCGGTGAATCCGTGGAATCTGCGGCCACTAAAACCGGTTCCCTGGATGGCTGTCACCGGTCTGATGAACCAGGATCGCCCTTGTTAATGATCTCTGTTTTATTATCAGAAAGCACTTTGGTGAACTTTGTTGTTTTTAAAGTGCTTTATAAATAAATTTGGATTGGACTATGGGCTGTAACAGGTGTGAGTGCAAGAAAATATTTATTATAATATGTGTTAAATTTGTTTAGATCACAGGAATAGGGAAGGATTGGTCTGTGTTTTAGTTTGGCTTAGCTTTTCTCATCTGGGGTCCATTCTTCGTACCTCGCTTACTACATCCAAGATCAAATGACACATCAAAGATCAAATCATCGCGCTAACCTTGAGCTCGCTAATCCGGTTCTCCGAACACACCTGTTGTTGACGATTAGTATAGCTGGATGAAGTAATGCGAGATCACTGGGTGGCTTAAAAGGGGCTACGCATCGATAGTAGAAACATTTATCGGCAACCCTTTGATTGGTCGGCGAATATGTCGAAGGCGCGCGCTCAGTATTTTACGGCAGCAGAGCAAGAACTCTTGATTGAGGGATATCAGGAGTTTCAGAGTTTAATTAAAACGCAAGGGAACACCGCAAAGGCTGCAAAAGCAAGGAGAGAGGGTTGGCAGAAAGTTGCTGACAAATTGAACTCGTAAATAATTTATTATATCATATTACATTATATCCTCTTTCACATTAGAGCCACAACAGGACCCACTAGAACATGGGAACAAGTAAAAGTGAAATATAAGAATATTCTACAGAATGGTAATATTTATCACTTATATTGCTTTTAGTCTCTTGAAAAGAGACCCTGAAATAATCTGTTTGTTTGTTTATAACAGCAACCAAGAAAAGGGCAGAGCAAATAAAGACAGGTGGTGGTCCTGCACCCCCTCGTGTGTGTGTGTGTGTGTGTATGTGTGTGTATATATATATATATATATACATACATACATATATATACAGGGAGTGCAGAATTATTAGGCAAGTTGTATTTTTGAGGAAAAATTTTATTATTGAACAACAACCATGTTCTCAATGAACCCAAAAAACTCATTAATATCAAAGCTGAATGTTTTTGGAAGTAGTTTTTAGTTTGTGTTTAGTTTTAGCTATTTTAGGGGGATATCTGTGTGTGCAGGTGACTACTACTGTGCATAATTATTAGGCAACTTAACAAAAAACAAATATATAGCCATTTCAATTATTTATTTTTACCGGTGAAACCAATATAACATCTCCACATTCACAAATATACATTTCTGACATTCAAAAACAAAACAAAAACAAATCAGCGACCAATATAGCCACCTTTCTTTGCAAGGACACTCAAAAGCCTGCCATCCATGGATTCTGTCAGTGTTTTGATCTGTTCACCATCAACATTGCGTGCAGCAGCAACCACAGCCTCCCAGACACTGTTCAGAGAGGTGTACTGTTTTCCCTCCTTGTAAATCTCACATTTGATGATGGACCACAGGTTCTCAATGGGGTTCAGATCAGGTGAACAAGGAGGCCATGTCATTAGTTTTTCTTCTTTTATACCCTTTCTTGCCAGCCACGCTGTGGAGTACTTGGACGCGTGTGATGGAGCATTGTCCTGCATGAAAATCATGTTTTTCTTGAAGGATGCAGACTTCTTCCTGTACCACTGCTTGAAGAAGGTGTCTTCCAGAAACTGGCAGTAGGACTGGGAGTTGAGCTTGACTCCATCCTCAACCCGAAAAGGCCCCACAAGCTCATCTTTGATGATACCAGCCCAAACCAGTACTCCACCTCCACCTTGCTGGCGTCTGAGTGGGACTGGAGCTCTCTGCCCTTTACCAATCCAGCCACGGGCCCATCCATCTGGCCCATCAAGACTCACTCTCATTTCATCAGTCCATAAAACCTTAGAAAAATCAGTCTTGAGATATTTCTTGGCCCAGTCTTGACGTTTCAGCTTGTGTGTCTTGTTCAGTGGTGGTCGTCTTTCAGCCTTTCTTACCTTGGCCATGTCTCTGAGTATTGCACACCTTGTGCTTTTGGGCTCTCCAGTGATGTTGCAGCTCTGAAATATGGCCAAACTGGTGGCAAGTGGCATCTTGGCAGCTGCACGCTTGACTTTTCTCAGTTCATGGGCAGTTATTTTGCGCCTTGGTTTTTCCACATGCTTCTTGCGACCCTGTTGACTATTTTGAATGAAACGCTTGATTGTTCGATGATCACGCTTCAGAAGCTTTGCAGTTTTAAGACTGCTGCATCCCTCTGCAAGATATCTCACTATTTTTGACTTTTCTGAGCCTGTCAAGTCCTTCTTTTGACCCATTTTGCCAAAGGAAAGGAAGTTGCCTAATAATTATGCACACCTGATATAGGGTGTTGATGTCATTAGACCACACCCCTTCTCATTACAGAGATGCACATCACCTAATATGCTTAATTGGTAGTAGGCTTTCGAGCCTATACAGCTTGGAGTAAGACAACATGCATGAAGAGGATGATGTGGACAAAATACTCATTTGCCTAATAATTCTGCACTCCCTGTATATATATATACATAAGGAGGAGGAAGGACAGGAAGGATCCTGTCTATCCCATCTATCCCGCAATATCCACTGAATTCTGGAAACCCTCCTTATCAATCTTGCACCTTCCGCAATGGGTTGCTCGCGTACAAACGGACAGGACATGGCTGCGACAGACTTCCCAAATCCACCTTCGCTTTTATAGCCGTGGTCTCTCATCTTGATTACACGAAGTAATTTACTATTACTACTCTAAAATATGAATTACATCTGAAATAATCAAATACATGTAATAGAATGATTACTAGTACATTTCCCTTTTTTTAGGAAATGACCTGTATGTATCTGTATGCAATCAATAACAGAATCAAATACTGCATTATCTTTAGTTACATTGATAATATTTATTTATGGAGAAACAGTGGAGAAATATCGCTGTTGCTTTCGTATAAATGAAGCGGACATACCTGAGTGGCCGCGATCTAATCCTGTTTACATAAAGTAAGCCTGCTCCCGAGCAGGTTTACGCTTACGGATCTGTTGCTATGACAGCAAGTCCCGGATGAGCTTCGGAGAACCGAATGATCCAAGATCACGCGAAATTGTCAACATTCAAATCCGGCTAACTTACTTAGCGAGGTACGAAGAACGGGCCCCTGGGCTACATGTACCCTGAGAGTGTGTGTAATTGTGTAGAGGGAAAGGAATTTATGGTCTAGTGTCATAAAAGGAGACAGGAAGCTAAAGTTGGGGGTTGCTGACGCTGATGCTTGTACCTTTAATAAAAGTTAATAATTGTCATAACTTGGAAACAGGTTTGCAGGATACTCTCCATCTGATCTGTAAATGTAAGACAACAAGAGACCAACGACCCAGTGGATGCAGAGTGGGAGTCTCAGTGTTTATAATATGTTAACTCTGTTTTCTATGTTGTGTAGAGGAATTTGGTGTAGCTGGGGTGAGGAGATTACTTTTATGACCCCCAGGAAGTCACGTATACACACACACACACACACACACAGTGCTTTAACTGTTACGCACCCGCACCCACATGCACACTCACTCACGTGCACACACATACACACAGGTACGCGCACACAGTCACTCACGTGCACTCACGTGCACACACATACACACGGGTACGCGCACACACAGGCACTCATGTGCTCGTGCATGCACACAGACACACAGAGTTTCCAGCACACCATGGGGGTTTTATGATGGGGTCTGTTACGTCCCCCCGAAGGGGTCTAGGCATGCGAGTGAGGGGACCAGTAACAAATGGGTCCAGAACAGAATGAATGGAAAACAGACAGAGGTTTAGTAAATAAAATAGTCTTTATTATAGAGAAGCTTAACATAAAGAGCCAGCAACGCCGTTTTACCAGTAATACTTGGACAAAGGAAAAAGGGTGCAACAACAAAGTACACAACAACAAAACAAGAATCTCCACATCACAGGGAGGCACTTCCAGGGGCCCACAAGCTCACCCTGTAGCTAGCAGCAGCTAGCTTTACTGCTGCCAAGGCCCACAAGCCCACACTACTCACATGAAGCAGCTACTCTCCCCACTGCTCCTACCACTCCACACTATAGGCAGGACAATCACACACCTAACACTCAAAGCAGCGACACCAGAGAAAGCCACACTTCAGCTCACAGCTCATCCCCAGCTTAAATAGCCTCAGAGGTGATTGCTGACTGGATTCAGGTGGTAAATGAGGCCAATGAACAGCAGCTGTGTCCTGGGGAGAGAGACAGAGGGATGGAGCAAGAGAGAAACACCACGCCCACACAAGGGCAGTTTCAGGAGGCCTGCCAGGGCCGTAACACCCCCTCCCATAAATACAAACCAGTGGTTTGTCACAGAATGTCCTACCCAAATTTTAAACATCACTTACCATGCACCATAATAACGGTTAGGCATAGCCTGCCAAAACTGAAAAGACCTTTTCGAGGGGTCGAAAACACTGAATGGGATTGGCTCAAGTCCCTCAAGATAGTGTCCAAAGTGACAGCCAGGGGTTTTTTGAGCCATCACATATGGAGAACCCAGCGAATAGCTAGAAGGCCTTTCCGAAACACTTTTCAGACGCTTCTTCGCTAGGTCATGGCGACAGGTATGCTGGTTAGCCAGAGGTGCAGGTTTGAATGTTTGTGTCGTACACAATGTGTCACACTGCAGGTCATCTGGATCTAAAAGACGGTCAGCAGGTGGCATCTCATAATTAGTTGACCTCTGACATTCACTAAATGACACCAGTGAGCAATTATGCTCCAATTGTTGCCTAGGACTGGCAACTTTTTCCGTTTGTGAACCACAGTTAACTCCTTTCAAAGCAGAGCCTTTTTGCTTTGAGTGGGCTTTCAAACAGTTAGCAACCAGGTGGCCAGGTTTGTGGTAGAAGAAACAGAGCTTTGTTTTGGCTCTTGAAACCACGCCTGTATCAGCTTTGCTAGCTGGCACACTCCTAGCCCTCGAGACAGACTGTTTCTGTTTGTAGGCCTCACAATTTGCTATCAAATGGCCAAACTTAAAACAGAAAAAACACTTTCGGTCTGCCTTGGGATGAGACACAAGTACCTCACACTTCGGGTGCTGTGTAACTGGCACCTCGCTTCACTGGGGCATCGCGTTGGTCATACCTACTGACACTGGTTTTATGGACGAGCGCGAACTCGTCAGCCAGTGTCGCAGCCTGCTGTAGTGTGGAAACCTTTTGTTCATTAATATATACTGCAATGCGCTCGGCAATGCAGTTCTTAAATTCCTCTATGAGCATTAGTTCCCGGATCGAAGCCAGGTCAGTAGCTTTGCAAGCCGCACACCATCGATCAAAAAGGTCACATTTTTCCCTGGCAAAATCAAGATAAGACTGACCCTGTCCCCTTTTCAACCCCCGGAAACGCTGCCTATAGGCTTCTGGGACCAGCTCATAAGCCAGCAGGATAGCACTTTTCAGCTTGTCATAGTCCAAGCTGTCCCCAGCTGACAGCGAGGAACAAACTTCCTGAGCCTTACCTGCCAGCTTACATTGTAGCAAAATAGCCCACGAATCCCGTGGCCAGAGCACAGCTGTTGTCTCCGCTTCCACCTTTTTCAACTCAACCTCCCTGGCTCTGGCAAGCTCTGCCTCTAAACGCTTAAGCTCCAACTCCTTCTTTAGCTGGAACTCCCTCTCACGATCCTCCCTTTTCCAACTGAAGATGAGCCAGGCGTACACAGAGCCTAGCATCCTCCTTTGAACCTACTGATGACTCCATTGAGCGTGGTTCAAAGTGAAGCAGTGTCATTGGCCTATCCTCAGGCAGCCCCTGAGCAACAAGCGTGAACACTGATGGAGCTATCGCTTGAGCTGGCACCTGTGGAACAGGCTGAGACGCTACACCATGCTCAGGTGGACTGGCAGACACTGGCAAGGCCACTATCCCTTTCTCCACCAAGCCAGATACAAGAGAAGCTTTCAGCTCAGCCTTACGCAGAGCCGTGGAGACAGAAATGCCATAAAATGATGCCACCTCATGCAAATCCCTCTTCCTATAGGCATCCAGTTGGACAAGCGAAGGGTTTTCCTTAAACACAGCAATATCAAAGGTAGCCATTAAAACTAAAACAAAAACTACCTGAGGCCAACAAGAACAACAAAGAAGCACCACATCCAATACACAAATGAAAAACAGGTGGGAAATGTGTGGCCACACACTGTAAAATATAACTTGTTGTTTCAACTTAAAAATATGAGGTAAAGGGCTGCCTTAAAATTTTAAGTTAAGTCAAGAAATAGAGTTTGTTCTTATAACACAACCAATTGTTATCTTAATGAAAAATCACATGTTGTCTAAACTTTCATCTTAGTTTAGTTGACTGAGATTTGTTAGTCAGTTCAACTCCTTTAATTGTCATTTTTACTTGGGAAAACCCTTTCAGCTAAATTAAAATAATCTATTGTTTAAACTCTTGTCCTAGTTCAGTTGACTTGGGTTTTTTAGTTAATTCAAATACTTTAGTAGTTCTTTTAACTTAGGAATCTATTTTAGCTTAACTAACATAACCTGTTAGCTAAGTTGATTTAAGTTTATTAATTACCTGAGCTCCTTAAGGTAGCTGAGTGAACTTGTAAATTATCAGAGTTGATTGACTGGATGTAAAGAAAAATGTGTATTAAACATCTTAAGTTTTGTTTTGTTTTTTTTAGCTTTCTAACATCCATTTCAGCAAAACTACCTGTTAGGTTTATCTTAGATCTCAGGTTTAAATATCTACATTCCTTTAAATTAATTTTCTGTTGTTTACAGAAAAAAAAAATAAAACCCCACAGATTCCATTAAAGTCTATCTGATCATTTCATACAGAAAGTTTGTTTTAAGAACATGACAAGACAATTACTCATGAGCACCCAACATTCACCATTTATTGTGCCATCTTAGTCATCTGAGAAACAGAAAAATCAGTGACGTAGCTCATCAGGCTCACAATCCATCAAAACTCAAAGGCTGCTCCCTGTGAAACAATAAATTTGAACTTGGTCTTGAGCCCAGTTTGGGTGAAGATTAAATTCTGACCAATACTCTAGGAACAGTAGTGATTCTTGTGAAGTAACAACATAAAGTCTGCATTAATGTAATGTATCAACGGGACACTTGCTATTTTAGAAAAGTTATTCTTTACATTTACAAAATTTTTAAACTTCATTGTGCTCAGTCACACCTGTTAGCATAAAACTTGAAATATTAAAATAGTACAAAACCTTTGATAAGTGACAGTAAAGATCAGTTTATAACAAGTAAGACATCAAACTCTTGTATTTGTCTTCGTTTACAATTGCAACAAATTCCACAGAACCAATATCTCTGAAAATGAGTGCATGCTTCTGAAACATTTGATAATATGGATATTTCAGAAACATCAGTTTGAGTCTGCTCAATTGCAAAACAAAGGAAAAACTACTGACTTGCATGAGATAAGCATCTGCAGAGTCCACCATTATATTGTTGTTCACATAAGTTTCTTAAACCATGAACAAATGAGTAATTGTCTAATCTGGAATGTAAAGTGTAGTCATTTAGTGACATACAAAAGTGAGAATGAGAACTTGCAAGAATAAAAAAACAAACAGTAAAATAAAAACCGTCCTTAACACTAAGGAACATACAATTACAGTTCTGCATGGCTTTCTGCAAGAGTCTGTTTCTTAGACCATGCAGTAGTGAGATGCACTGCCTTCCACCAATGTTCATTAGGATGTTCTGAATGACTTCAAAGATGTCCTTAAGTTCCTTTGGATAGTCTATGTTGAGGGCAAAAAGAAGGCCCATCAGCATGGAAATGGCACTTGAGACATCCCTCAGATTAGACAGGATTACTGCCGCCTCAAGGACAACCAACACATCGATGATGTCTTCTTCTTTCACCATCGCAATGCCAACTTTCATCCTCTTAGAAAACGTGTCTTCAATACCTGTCGGCTATAAAAGGGTTCAAAGACAAAAAAAAATAAAAAATTACACAATTACAATTACACAATATCCCTTGTGCTTAAGAATTCATGTCTTTCCAAAGAAGAGCCATACTGATGCTTTGGATGATGGTGATTGGCTTTGGGTAACACTTATTAGTTGTTAAAGTTTTTTCAGAATGAGATATGCACCCCCATGTTACAAATCCATTTCTTGCTTTAAACAAAGACCATGTTCATAAATAACTGAGCATGTCTTCAATTGCAGAATTCAAACAAAATTTTCAATTTAAATGGTAAATGGCCTGTATTTGTATAGCGCTTTACTAGTCCCCTAAGGACTCCAAAGCGCTTTACACATTCAGTCATTCACACACATGGGTGGATGACTGAATCGTGGCTCAAGAGTTGACAGTTCGTCTTATAATTGGAAGGTTGCCGGTTCGAGCCCCGGCTCCGACAGTTTCAGTCGTTGTGTCCTTGGGCAAGACACTTCACCTGTTGCCTACTGGTGGTGGTCAGAGGGCCCGGTGGTGCCAGTGTCCGGCAGCCTCGCCTCTGTCAGTGCGCCCCAGGGCGGCTGTGGCTACAATGTAGCTTGCCATCACCAGTGTGTGAATTTAAATCTACTTATGCTAAATATTGGCTGTGCTCTAAACCAAATCTGGCTGAGAATACATGAAATGTGCAAACTGCAGCTACACTACAGGATCAGATTGTGGCTCCATAGACAATGCTTCTTTAATCAGTTTATTGATTAAAGTTTATTTTTCCCCCTATATTAACAGCATGAAAAAGAGCATATAGACATGGCTGAACAGGTTGCATAATTGGCACTGAATATCAACATCCACCTTTACCCAGCTGCCCAATGACTCTCGGCCAGTAACCTTTAATTGCTTACCCAGTCTACACAGTCTCTTTTCCAGGGTCCAGGACATTTCACCAAAGTATTGCCCCCCACAGCTGTAGCAGCCACTGCAGCCCCTTAAATATCCTAATATCTCTGCCATTACAATATACAATGTGAGAAATCAAACGTAAAGCTGAAGTGAACAGTACAGCAGCGAAATGTCAAAGACCCTGGTGAAGACATGAATAAACACAAGACACTAATAATATCAATGCTAGCTTGCCAGTTAGTTTCTCTGAAACCCAGGCCAAATCCAGTGTCAAAGATCTTGTAATAATACATTTGGTGAGGAAAAAGTACACATGTTATCATGTGGCATCTATTGTTTCATAGATGCCACATGTTTCATTTAAAATCCACTGTGGTGCTGTCATTATTAAATTTACTAAAAGAAACAATGCTAACCTTCACAGTCTTGAAAGTGTGTGAGGGATCTTCCTTTAGAAAATGAGGTCCTCTGTCCTCTTCCTTTGTGTAGGGCTCTGGTCAAAGAAGTCAAAAAGAAAACAAAAACACTTTTTAAACAGTGTTTATGAAGCATGTAGACAGCTCCAAATTCACAGCTTTTTGATACATAATTCCATCAATATATGATTATCATTGGAGATTTTGAATCAGGCTTATCAGGACATTCAAGTAGAATATGATATCCAACCTACCACCAATATACATAGATTCTGTAAAAGTTACCACACTAAATGTCCAGTTGTGAAATATGATGACAGACTTTACTTATCAGCTTTCTTTCAATGAGTTCATCAGTTGAACTGGATAACCTAAAACTTAAACAAAGGATTAGATTTCGCAGTTGAACACTTACATCATCTCCGAAGCATCTTATGAGCCTAGTTAGCCCTCCTATGCTGCTCTTGATTTTGTACAGCTCCACGAACCTCTCCATAATGGTCAAGCACAGCAAAAAGGAACCCTTTCAGGTCAACAGATGTAAGACGGGCAAATTCTGCTTCAACCTGAGCAATAGAAGAAGAGGGGTGGAGAGTACAGGCAGAATAAAAAAAAGATTCTTTGAGACCCAAATTTAAGCAAACAGTCATCTGAGGCCCATTAGAGAAAACACAAACACACAAAAGCAAACAAACAAAAAGATGCACTTTACCTGCCGTTCAGCAAACAAGGAAGTTCAGAGAACAATAAGCTCTGTCTTGAAATCTTTTAAAGTAGAATGATTGTGAAAATGACTTATGTGATGTAAAACTTTAGTAAACGTGCAATTAAAAGAACACTGAGTAAAAGGACAAGTAACAGTTTCCTTATTCCTCAGATGTTTACCTTGATGAGCAATACTGTTTTAGTCCAACTGCCTCATTAAAGTTACACAACAGGCTTTTTACATTAAAGCCAGCAAGTCCATTACATACTCCCTTTTTAGATCTGAAATACTGTGCACATTCTGTGTATATGTAGTGGACAGCAATTTACCCAAAAGAGCGCAAAGTTTGCAAGTCCACCTCATTTAAATGACAAAGTCAGATGTGATCATCTAGACCTGTGAAAATAAATTAATGACAAACCTGCAGTTATGGATGTTATTACAACCACAAGAACCTAAACAGTCTGCTCCATTGCTTTTGTTAATGAATCATTTGTTGGTAACACGTCTGAATATTTAGTTTATGCCACCTGCATGTGATCATCAATAGTGCCATATTACTTCTTAAGAAGTACCCTGACACTACAATCTTTATATCATTTGTTCTACAGCGCTATTAAATTACAATATAATCTGTGGTGTTTCCAGTATGACAAAATGCACAAATTGTAACTTACCATTTGACTCCACTGACAAAAATAAATCCCCAGCATCAAGTTTGTCTTCACAGACCTAAAATAAGTAAAATAAAAATATATGTTATAATTATATTGTTTTCGCCATTTATTCATGTTTGCTAATTTTCTGACATATAAACAATGTTAGTTTTGTTACAATACAGAGAATGCAGTTTAATTAAAAGGTAAATTATGCAAAAAAAAAAAAACTTCTGCAGTATACCATGCCAAAAATCAGTGTCTCTGATGCCAATTATTTTATCACTACAGCTCTTTTAGTATGGAAACTCACACAAACTAGTCATACTGATCACAAGAGTTCAAAAATAAGTCAAAATAGTGAGCTGTTGTTAAGCATAAAGCATTTCAGGGTAACAAATAACTGCACAATAGAATTAAAGCAAAAAATAAACAAACTGGAGGACTATCTGATAAAAACTAATATAATGCTGGTTTGTAGACCATATTTTGTCTCAGTCCTCAGTGCACTCTTGCAGCTTAGCATGCAGCAGTTAATAACAACTTAAGTGATTACATAGGGGTAAACAGATGACAACAAGCATCGGAGTCCTGCCAAAAAGTTCTTTTTGAACCCAGTCAGTTATTGGAAATATTGCCAAAATGAACTTCCACCAAAATACAACAGCCTGTGAACTTGAAAGAAATTTACAAGCACAGAGACAATATGAAATAAGCTTTATTAATTAGCTGAGTTAGCTTGCTAATATCGCAACAGTGGTTGAGTGCACAACCTTAAAGCTAGCGGCACAATACTTGTGATTTGGTCAGCGCCACATTAAACCCATAAAAAAGGCCATATGTCAGTTTATTAGGTCAAGTTTGGTCATGACACACAAGCTGGACCTTGTCGGCTAAAGTTACATTAGCTAAAGCAAACATTTCGGTAAAAGAGAAAAACACACATCATGCCATAAATTCAAAACATGTTCCAACTTTTGTATCTCTCTTTCCTTATAGTTATAACCAATGTTACTCACCTTGAAAGCATATTCCAAAGAAGACGATTAGAAAACGTCCAAGTAAAGTGAGCATGTCGTTAACCGCCAATTCCCCATGATGCACCTCGGTAGCAGTCACGTGAGGCAGTTTTGAATCCTGCTGTGCTCAACTTACCCACATTGTCAAGTTCACATAAGTTTTTGATTTAGCTGGACATGAGTTTTCAAGTTAGCTTTTTTTGGTGTAATTGGGACGTTTTTAACTTGTAATTCTATGTTATAACAACAACTTCAGTCATCTATCGTCAAACTGATATAGAATAATATGTTGAAATAACAAACATCTAGAATTACATTTTACAGTGCAGGTTAACCAATAAATAAAAATATCACCGACCCTCTCCCCAGACCTACCTACTAAAATCTTAGCCTAGTTAGCTTCTGGAGTGTACCAGGCTCGAGGCAACTTTAAAGGCTAAGCATCAAGTGCACAAAGCACCGACAAGCCTACCTCCGACAGGGAACTAATCCCCACCCGGGATTACTCCGAAAATAAAAAAGGCAAAATAAAAAATGAGTGCCTGAAGGAGGAGCTTACGCTCAGCTAGACACTCCCCTTTTCTAACTGGAGAGAGAGCGCGGCAGAGACCATATAACTAAACAGGCCACCGGCAAACAACTCACTAAAACTCAATTGCTGTTCCTTCCATTCAGATCCCGGACGAGCCCCCACATTGACTGGATTCAGGTGGTAAATGAGGCCAATGAACAGCAGCTGTGTCCTGGACCAGAAAGTTTTTGGTCGGATTGACAGAACGAAAAACACTGGAGAAGAAGGAGGAGAGAGGATGGATGGCAGCGGCGTCTGCTGGCAAAATTGGTTGGAGCACTGCCAAAAATTCAAACCTGGTTGGCCATCCACCCGTTGTGGCGGTTGAGCACGACTGTTCCGTGAGTGGGTCAGCTGTGGGCAGCTGGGAAGACTATGTTGATTTTGAAGAAGAGGAGGAAATGCCTCTGGAGCAAGTGCAAGGTGAGCAGAGGAGGGAAAAGCGTAAAAGAGGTGGGAGCAGTAGTGGTAGGGATGATTCTTTAGAAGCTAGAGAGAGAACGAGAATGTTTGTTGTTCTGAGATTCAATGAAAGAACACAAGTCCATATTAAAAAATTGAGTCCGTTTGTGTTGACAGCTGAACTTAACAGTAAAGTGGGAGACATAGCTTCTGCTAAGGTACTCTCAGATGGTAATCTTCTTGTGCAATGTGTGAATGAAGAGCAGCTCAATAAGGCTTTGAACTTAAAACAATTGGGGAAGTTTAAAGTAGAAAATGCTGGGCAAGTGGGTGCACAGACGGGAGGTGGATGCAAGGGGGTAATTTCTGGGGTGCCCATTAGTGTGAAAATGGATGATCTGAAAAGCAAAATCAAAGGGGGAAATGTGATTTCTGTGGTCAGAATGAAAGCAACAAAAGAAGGACTTAAGGTAGACAGTGACAGTGTCCTGATACACTTTGAAGAAGGAAATCTGCCAAGGAAAGTGTTTTTGGGTTTCTTTACAGGGAGTGCAGAATTATTAGGCAAGTTGTATTTTTGAGGAATAATTTTATTATTGAACAACAACCATGTTCTCAATGAACCCAAAAAACTCATTAATATCAAAGCTGAATGTTTTTGGAAGTAGTTTTTAGTTTGTTTTTAGTTTTAGCTATTTTAGGGGGATATCTGTTTGTGCAGGTGACTATTACTGTGCATAATTATTAGGCAACTTAACAAAAACCAAATATATACCCATTCCAATTATTTATTTTTACCAGTGAAACCAATATAACATCTCCACATTCACAAATATACATTTCTGACATTCAAAAACAAAAGAAAAACAAATCAGCGACCAATATAGCCACCTTTCTTTGCAAGGACACTCAAAAGCCTGCCATCCATGGATTCTGTCAGTGTTTTGATCTGTTCACCATCAACATTGCGTGCAGCAGCAACCACAGCCTCCCAGACACTGTTCAGAGAGGTGTACTGTTTTCCCTCCTTGTAAATCTCACATTTGATGATGGACCACAGGTTCTCAATGGGGTTCAGATCAGGTGAACAAGGAGGCCATGTCATTAGTTTTTCTTCTTTTATACCCTTTCTTGCCAGCCACGCTGTGGAGTACTTGGACACGTGTGATGGAGCATTGTCCTGCATGAAAATCATGTTTTTCTTGAAGGATGCAGACTTCTTCCTGTACCACTGCTTGAAGAAGGTGTCTTCCAGAAACTGGCAGTAGGACTGGGAGTTGAGCTTGACTCCATCCTCAACCCGAAAAGGCCCCACAAGCTCATCTTTGATGATACCAGCCCAAACCAGTACTCCACCTCCACCTTGCTGGCGTCTGAGTGGGACTGGAGCTCTCTGCCCTTTACCAATCCAGCCACGGGCCCATCCATCTGGCCCATCAAGACTCACTCTCATTTCATCAGTCCATAAAACCTTAGAAAAATCAGTCTTGAGATATTTCTTGGCCCAGTCTTGACGTTTCAGCTTGTGTATCTTGTTCAGTGGTGGTCGTCTTTCAGCCTTTCTTACCTTGGCCATGTCTCTGAGTATTACACACCTTGTGCTTTTGGGCTCTCCAGTGATGTTGCAGCTCTGAAATATGGCCAAACTGGTGGCAAGTGGCATCTTGGCAGCTGCACGCTTGACTTTTCTCAGTTCATGGGCAGTTATTTTGCGCCTTGGTTTTTCCACACGCTTCTTGCGACCCTGTTGACTATTTTGAATGAAACGCTTGATTGTTCGATGATCACGCTTCAGAAGCTTTGCAATTTTAAGACTGCTGCATCCCTCTGCAAGATATCTCACTATTTTTGACTTTTCTGAGCCTGTCAAGTCCTTCTTTTGACCCATTTTGCCAAAGGAAAGGAAGTTGCCTAATAATTATGCACACCTGATATAGGGTGTTGATGTCATTAGACCACACCCCTTCTCATTACAGAGATGCACATCACCTAATATGCTTAATTGGTGGTAGGCTTTTGAGCCTATACAGCTTGGAGTAAGACAACATGCATGAAGAGGATAGTGTGGACAAAATACTCATTTGCCTAATAATTCTGCACTCCCTGTAGTTATCCAGTACGAGTCTATGTTCCAAAACCTCTGAGGTGCTTTAACTGTCAAAGGTTTGGACACCTAGCGAAAAACTGTAAGGAAAAGAGGAGATGTGCTCAGTGTGTTGGAGATCACGAATATGGGAAATGTGGAGATGGAGTTCAACCAAAGTGTTGTAGTTGTGGTGGGAGTCACAGTGTTGCGTATGCTGGATGTGAGAGGATGAAACAAGAAAATCATATTCAAAAAGTGAGGGTGGAGAAGAAGATCTCCTATGCTGAAGCAGTGAGGGTGATGAGAGTGAGTTAACAGGTCAACGTTAACCCAGGACAGGGTGCATCTCAGGATCAAGGAGTTACCCGGCTTAACACGAATACTATGGTTATTGATAAGATGGCATTGGTTACATTCATTGCAGGAGTGATAAACACCACAGCTGATGTGAGATCTAAGCAGGAGAAAATTCGGCTCATTGTTAAGGCGGCGATTAACCACTTGGGGTTAGTAGGACTGACATGGGAAGAAGTGAGGGACAACCTCAACTATCAGTCAAGTCAGGAAACATGATGTTCTTTTATGTAATCATGGTACTTATTCTTCAATGGAATGCAAGGAGTCTGTTGGTCAATGGCCAGGAGTTGAAGCATTTCATCAAACTCCTTGATGTTAAACCGGATGTCATTTGTGTACAGGAATCTTGGCTTAAATCTTCTTTGGATTTTGTGTTGTATGGGTATAGGATAATAAGAAATGACAGGGACCGTGGTGGAGGGGGAGGGTGTGCAACGTTTGTCACACAAGACCTTCCATATAGACTCCTGGGTAAAGGCAATGATTTGGAGTATATTGCTATTGAGGTTTGGGACAGGAATGAACCATATGTTATTGTGAATTTCTACAATCCTTGCGCCAGATTGGAGCTGCTGCGTCTTCATTCGATTGAAGGAAGTGACTGTCTTAGAGTTATTTGGTGTGGGGATTTTAATGCCCATAGCAGAGTGTGGGGAGGCACACGCACAGATAAAAATGGTAAGGTAATTGAGGAATTGATGGATACATGCAATTTGGTGTGCCTGAATGATGGTAGGGGGACCAGATGTAATGTTGTTAATGGAACAGAGTCAGTTTTGGATTTAACTCTAGTCTCAACTGTCCTTGCAGGAATAAGTCAGTGGACCATCAGAACAGACACTACCATAGGCAGTGACCACTATCCTCTTTTCTGTGATGTTGGAGGGCAGATACAGGTGTCTCTAAGAGAGGTGCATAAGAAGTGGAGTTTTCATAGGGCTGACTGGACAAAATTCAAAAAACTATGTGAGGACACGATTGGCAAGGTTGATGAGTCTGGTAGCGTTGAACAAATGAATAATCAGTTTATTGAAGTGCTTATGGTAGCCGCCAAGGCCTCAATCCCGACCAGTAAAGGCATGGCAAGTAGGACTTTGGTGCCATGGTGGACAGAGGAATGTCGAATTGCTGTGAAGGAAAGGAACAAGGCATTTAAATTTCTCCGAAGAACCCTTAACATACAAGCTCTGATTGCATACAAAAAAGCAGTGGCAGTGGTCAGGAGAACAGTGAGACAAGCTAAGCGGAGCAGTTGGAGGTTGTTCTGTTCTAAAATAGGAAGAACCACTCCAGTGGGGGAGGTCTGGGGCATGGTCAGAAGAATGGGAGGTGACCGGCGGGAATGGGATTACCCAGTTCTATCGTCGGGCCACCAGAACTTTGTAACAGCTCAGGAAAAAGTGGAGGTTATGGTAAAAACTTTTGCTAAGATTCATAGCTCTGATAACATCTCAGTGTTGGGAAAGGACAGAATATGCCAAACTGAAACACGATATTCGGAGGATTTAGCAAGAAAGGCGCACATGGACAGTAGTTTGGATGCGGTGTTTTCTCGGGAGGAAATGGTGAGAGCACTTCAACAAACAAAGCCCACAGCCCCGGGAAAGGATCAAATTTGTTATTTAATGTTGAAGCACCTTGGTACGAAAGCGCTTAATAAACTGCTGTGTTTGGTTAACACAGTTTGGATTAAGGGTGAGCTCCCAAGTACTTGGAAGGAGGCTGTTATTGTGCCAATAAGAAAACCCGGGAAGGATCCATCTAAACCAGATAGCTACAGACCAATCGCTCTTACATCAAATGTGTGCAAGTTAATGGAACGTATGATAATGGCAAGACTGTCATTTGAACTGGAAAGAAAAGGGGCTTTAGCCAATTACCAAAGTGGTTTCAGGACAGCTCGGAACACAACTGATGCTATTATTAGACTTGAGAATGTTGTTAGGAAAGCGCAGGCCAATAAAGAATCTGTTTTGGCAGTGTTTTTTGACATAGAAAAGGCATATGATATGTTGTGGAGGGATGGGCTTTTAATCAAGTTGCATAAGTTGGGTATTGGTGGCAGGACGTTCAATTGGATCCAAGACTTTTTATCTGGTGGGAAGATCCAAGTGCGAATTGGGTCTACAATTTCCAGTCAGGGCACGGTTGAGAATGGGACGCCACAGGGCAGTGCGATTAGTCTCCTGCTTTTTGTTATAATGATCAATGATGTTTTTTCTGATGTTCCTGAGGGTATTGGGAGGTCTTTGTTTGCTGATGATGGTGTGTTATGGAAAAAAGGAAGAAATATTGAGCACCTAGTGGGCAAGGTTCAGGAGGCTGTAAATATGGTGGTTGAGGGGATTTGACTGGGGATTCAGGTTTTCGGTGGAAAAAACAAAAATGATGTTCTTTACCAAAAGACAAGTGAGTGAGACTTTGACATTGAAACTGTATGACGAGGAAATTGGGAAAGTGAGCTCTTTTAAGTACTTAGGTGTTGTGTTTGATTCAAGACTGACATGGAGGGAGCATATTGACCGGATTGAAACCAAATGTAAAAAAGTTGTTAATGTTATGAGGTGTGTAGCTGGGAGGGGTTGGGGAGCAAGCTCTTCTGCTTTGAAAAGACTTTACCAGGCATTGATTAGATCTGTCTTCGATTATGGGTGTGTGGCATATGGTTCAGCAGCTCGTTCTGTGTTGAGATGTTTTGCAATCGGAAGCCCTTAGAGTGTGCTGTGGAGCTTTTAAAACATCTCCAGTCAGTCCCCTACAGGTGGAGATGGGAGAAATGCCCCTGGATCTCAGAAGGAAGCAAGTATCAGTGAATTACTGGGTTCATCTTGGTGGTCATGGTGACGCACATCCTACAAAGGAGGTACTTTTGGAGTGCTGCGAGTATGGAAGTAGTCAGAAGGATCATTTTGGAAAGGTGGGGAATCAGTGGGCTAAGGAGTGTCATGTGTATGAACTTAAAATATGTCCTGCAGTAGTGTTCCCTGTGGTTCCTCCATGGTTATTGGAGACCCCTCCTGTGGACTGGTACCTGCTGGATCTGAAGAGGAAATTGAAAGGAGGAGTCGATCTTGTTTCAGCATTTCATTTTCACAGCTCGAATGAATACCCTGGGTATACTCATGTGTTCACGGATGGTGCTAAAAGTCCAGATACTGGTATTACAGGGTTTGGAATAGTAGTTCCATCCAAAAATATTGAAATAAACAGACGCACTTCGGATGGACTGGCAGTGTACATGGTTGAAATGGTAGCAATTTTGGTAGCATTGAAACGGATAGAGAGTTCAAAACTCAGGCAGGTAGTAGTATGTTCTGACTCAGCAGCTGTTCTTTCAAGTCTACAATCGTTTTGTTCGAAGACAAGGCAGGGTATGCTGTTTACTATTCTGGAGACTATAAGCAGAATAAGGTGTTGTGGTGGCAATATTCACTTTCTTTGGGTGCCAGCTCATGTAGGAATCAGTGGAAATGAAAAGATGGATAGGTTGGCAAAAGGAGCATTGACTAAACATAGGACTGAGATGGAAATTAAAAGCAGCAGATCTGAAGCAAAAGGTATTGTTTGGAGGCAGGTTGTTCAGGAGTGGCAGGAGTGGTGGGATTCAGGGAGTAAGGGCAGGCACTTGTATCATTTTAAGAAGGAGGTGACAGGGTGTAGGTTGTATGGGGGTAATAGGAGAGAAGAGGTGGTCATTACCAGGCTTAGACAGGGACATTGTGCATTAAATAAAACACTACAGATGATAGGAGAACATGAGACGGGGCTTTGTGGAGTGTGCCAGGAGGAGGAGGAGACGGTGGAGCATGTAATACTGTGGTGCAAGGGTTATGATGTGGAGAGGAAAGTTCTGCAGAATAGATTGAGGGAGCGGGGAATCGGGGAATTTAATCTGAAGAGTGTGTTGGCGGGTAGTAGGGCACAGGTGGGGTTTTTGAAGGCTATAGGTGTTTATGAAAGAGTGTAAGGTTTTTTTTGTTTTGTTTTGTTTTGATTTGTTTGTTTGATTTGGATACAGATTGTAAGCTCACTGTCTGACCCATACGCCGGAACAGTAGGAGGCGGTAATGCTCCTTTACGTTGGTTGCCAACCGCCGTTAAACACGAAGAAGAAGAAGAAGAAGCTGTGTCCTGGGGAGAGAGACAGAGGGGTGGAGCAAGAGAGAAACACCACGCCCACACAAGGGCAGTTTCAGGAGGCCTGCCAGGGCCATAACAGGGTCACTTCTATAAAGCTACTGTAACAAACAAAGGAGTGGAAGATCTGCAGAGGGACACCGGCCTGGCACATCTCCCCTTCTAGAAGATGCATGCTTAGATAAAGATGAATAAAGGTTTTGTGAAATAACTACTGAGATCTGGTGAGGTCTGGTGTTTATTTGTTTTGTTTATTTGTTTGTTTGTTTAGTCTTTGCTTTACTGTTACTTTATATGTTGTTTGTTTAATTTAAGGCTAAAAGAAAATTAAATCAATGAGAGGTAAAATTTGAGGGGGTAGGGACTAATAAGTGTATACTTCTGCCTACTCCTTTTCAAACAAAAGAATGGCATTATATTTTGTAATGATTGTGAATGCACATGTTTGAAATAAAAATGAACTGAACTGAAGGTCTCTGGATGCCCGAGGAATAAAAAGAACCGGGGTGAAACTGATTACGTAACACAGGCTGACTGAGTTACAGAGGATTTCATCCTTTGTCCATCAGGACAGTCAGAAATCTGCTTCCTGTTCCCAGTGTGAGCATTTCTCAGCCCCACTGATAGAGGACGGCTCTGTCACAGTGTGCAGACATATTTAATGAGTTACTGCTAACAGTCACAGTTCATCGCAGCAGCTGTTTAATATGGACGTGAAAGAATAAGAGATCCAACATGTCCTCTGATCTGGACCCACAGCACTGATCACTGATTACAGAGTCTGTTACACAGACTGACCGTTCTGGGGTCAAACATGAAAAGGCATCAACGTGACCTCTGACCTTTATCTACAGTGTTTCAGTCTATTTGAACTTTTCACATTAAGCCTCATGATCACTGTGATAACAGGTTAGTTTAGTGACCGTGCAAATGTGTCCTTGACCTTTTTACCGGTTTGAGGAGTTGGTTCCCTGGTCCAGATATTTGGGATGGTTCAAATGACAAGTCTCTAGATGCAAACAAAAGGATATTTTCCGTTTTATATCTTAAAAGTGCATAAATGAGATCGGATGATGTCCGATAAAAGTAATAGGTGTAGCCCAGATGAAAAAAAAATCATATTTACACCAATGATAGAGAAGAGAGAGTATATATTCTCCTTATTTTAACTGTCCACATCAACAAAGCGTCATATTTCCTATGACCATTGAATGCACCTCTCAGTTCACCCCACGTGAGGGCACCTAGCTCAGCGACCAATCAGAGCCTACCGCAAGGCCGCATTGACCTGTCAGCCAGGAAGTGAGGTGAAGGTGCTTTGGTCCACACTCCACACCAGTTGGTGGCGGTAATGCACCATTTTGCTGTTTGCCAACCGCCAATAAACCCTATACAGAAGAAGTAGAAGAGGTGAAGGTGCATGGTGTTCCCGGGTTTTTCTCATCTCAGCAAGAGGAGTGGCGGTATCTGCTACTCAATCCGAGAAACGCAGGGACGAAAGAGAGGAAAAACTCAGAATTGAGAGGAAGGAAGCCAGCATACTTACCCGCTGGAAGTCCGGAGTTGAGTGGCTGGACGAAGGAGAAAAGCAATGTCGGTAAGACAAGTGTTATTCCGAAGAAAGAAACTCGGTGTCTCACCACTCACCTTTCATCCGGAGAGCTGCTGCAATTCCGACACCAGTGTGTGTTGGGCTTTTGTGAAACAGAGCAACGGTGAGCAACATGTTCCTTAGCCGCTCTAAAGCTAATTTTTGACAGTTCACTGTGAGTTAAAGTAACATGGAGGGTAATTTTTTAGTGCATTTCTCTCTCACGAATAGGCCTATAGTGTGGAGAAATCAAGCACACTGCTTTAATGCCTCTGAACTGAACTCACATGTGTTACGCCCCAGTCCAGGGGTACAGGAACGCAACATAAATTTGAAAAGATGGCCCCGCCCTGGTCCCCAAAACCATACACAGAGAAAACCAATTTCTTAATGAATGGTGGTTTATTTTTGCTACACTGGAATAAAGAAGCTCAGGGGTGAACAAAGGCCAAAATAACAAACAAAACAAGCTAAGTCAGGAGGAGGTGCTGGCTAAACCCTATGTGAAACCAAAAACCAAACAAAAGACAAGCGCTACACCTTACTCCCTGACTGTGATAAACAGGAGAAAACAGTGCAAGGAAAAACAATAGGCAGCTCACCCCTTCTGTTCCAGTGCTATCTACAAAGTGCTATTTACAATGAAAACTAATGTACACACTATATACAAAACTGAGAAAACCGCAAAAAGTCACAGGCACAACTGTCATGGGTTTTGGAGGCCAGGGTCCGGTCTGCTGCTGCTGTCAGTGGCTGCCCCGGGACAACTGCTGGTGATGGATTTTGAATGTGGCCACATGATCCGCGGACCAATCAGCAGCCGTCAGCTCATCCAATCAGGGCCTGAAAAGATTTAAAGACACAGACAACGAAACACAGCCACCAAAACAGATTATGGCCAGGGCCATAACACCCCCCTTCCCAAGACCAAACATCTCCCCTATAGATGTTTGGCACTTAGGAGTTCAGAAAACCACGCGACAGAGCATCTGCCATTACATTTTCGGTTCCTTTTTTGTGATGGATCTCCAAATTAAAGTCCTGCACTAAGAGGGACCATCTCATGAGCCTCTGGTTAGAATTTTGCATCCTAGTCAAAAACACGAGGGGGCTGTGATCAGTGTAAACAATGACAGGTGATGAACTAGAGCCGACATAGACTTCAAAATGCTGTAGAGCAAGCAACAGAGAAAGAGCTTCTTTCTCGATAGTACTGTATTTTTGCTGGTGAACGTTGAACTTCTTTGAAAAATAACCAAGTGGGTGATCGACACCCTGCTTGTCCTCCTGCAACAACACTGCACCTGCACCGTTGGCGCTGGCATCCACCTCGAGTTTAAAGGGAAGTGTGAAATCAGGAGCGGCAAGTACTGGAGTGCTACAGAGGAGAGCTTTGGCAGACTCAAAAGCATTCTGGCATGTGGGTGACCATACGAATGGTTTTGACACACTTGTGAGACTGGTGAGAGGCGCAACTACAGCTGCAAAGTTCTTACAGAAGCCACGATAATAGCCAGCCATCCCAAGGAACCGACGAAGTTCACGTCTAGTGCGAGGCACAGGGAAATCTAGGATAGCCTGGATTTTGGCCAGAAGGGGGCGCACCTGTCCCTGACCCACCTGCTTCCCTAGATAAGTCACAGTGGCCTTACCAAAGTCACATTTGGCAAGATTTAGGGTGAGGGATGCCTCTTTTAATCTTTCAAAAATCTCAGTGAGTGTTCCAAGGTGTTCTGACCAAGTCTCTGAATAAGCTACAATGTCGTCTAAGTACACTTCACAGTTTGTGACACCACCTAAGACAATGTGCATAAGGCGTTGGAATGTGGCAGGGGCATTTCGAAGGCCAAAAGGCATGACGGTGTATTGGAGGAAGTGATCAGGAGTGACAAAAGCGGAAATTTCAGATCCACGTGGAGTGAGGGGAACTTGCCAATAACCCTTTAATAGATCCAGCTTGGTGACAAACTTTGCGGAGCCAACCCTGTCAACACAATCTTCCATGCGGGGAAGAGGATAGGAGTCGGGTTTGGTCGCACTGTTCACTTTTCGAAAATCAGTACAAAAGCGTGGGGTTTTGTCTTCCTTCGGCACAAGAAGGCATGGGGAACTCCATGAACTAGAACTAGGGACAGCTAGACCATTTTCCAGCAAGTAGGAAACTTCTTGCTGAAAAAGTGCACGTTTGGTAGGGTTAACACGATAGGCGTGTTGTTTGATCGGAGGGTGGTCACCTACATCTATGTCATGTTCGAGGACAGTAGTGCGAGACAGAGTGTCAGCAAACAGGGATGGGTAAGTATTGATCAGAGAGCACACATCATTCTGGGCAGCCTCATCTAAATGTTTTAGGTGGGATTTTAACTTATCCAATATTTCAGAGTTTCTGAGTCGGGAGCAACCCTCAGCACAAACGAAAACCAAGCCATCACTTTCTGGGCTATACTGAGACGGAGATGCTGGCACAACTACCGGCACGGCAGACGGCGCAGCGGGGGACGAAGAGGAGTTTACCCCTGCATCACGAACAAAATAAGGCTTCATCAGATTAACATGACACACACGACGTTTTCTCCTACGGTCTGGGGTACCTATAACATAATCTGTGTCACTCAGTTTCTCTTGAACAGTATAGGGCCCACAGAACTTCGCCTGGAGAGAGGATCCAGGAACGGGTAGGAGAGTCAACACTTTGTCACCCACTTCAAATTTTCTCTCCACGGACTTTTTATCAAATTTTCTTTTCATTTTTCCCTGAGACGCGGAAAGAGCCTCGCGTGCAATTTCGCACGCTTTATGCAGACGCTCCCTAAAAGAACTTACGTAATCTAATACGTTCTGCTCGGGGATAGCTGTGTCGGACAGATATTTCTCTTTAAGCAGCCGCAGGGGACCACGCACTGTGTGTCCAAACACCAGCTCGGCGGGACTGAAACCCGTGGACTCCTGCACACTCTCTCTCACTGCTAGAAGGAGAAGTGGCAGACCCTCGTCCCACTCTCTTCCTGACTCGAGGCAGAACTTCCTCATCATAGCTTTTAAAGTTTGGTGGAAGCGCTCAAGCGCACCCTGTGATTCGGGATGATACGCACTGGATTTTTGATGCTTGATGGACAGCGATTTTAAGACCTGAGCGAAAATCCTGGACATGAAGTTAGACCCTTGGTCCGTTTGAACTGATTTTGGCAGACCGAAAGTGGAGAAAAAGTGTAATAATGCTCTGACGATGGCTTTGACTTTGATGGTGCGTAACGGAATAGCCTCGGGGAAGCGTGTGGCGGCGCACATCAAAGTCAAGATGTACTGATGTCCTGACTTTGATTTTGGAAGCGGACCTACACAATCAATGATTATTTGCTCAAATGGTTCCCCTAAAGCCGGGATTGGATGCAATGGAGCGGGAGGAATAACCTGGTTGGGTTTCCCACTGACCTGGCAAACGTGGCAGGAACGACAATACTCGCTCACATCAGACTTCAAACCTGGCCAGAAGAAGTGACGCAGAATACGATGGTAAGTTTTCCTAATTCCTAAATGTCCAGAGAAACTGTCATGTGCGAGGCTGAGTACCTGGGGACGGAATTTTTGCGGTACAACTACCTGTTGAAATACGTTCCAGCCTAGATCACTAGATGAGGGAGGATGCCCCCTGGCGTCATCCGTCCACTGGCAGCTTGTGGGATGGTTGCAGCAGCTTCTGCTCCCGCATCCACCACCAAACCTCCAGTTGCCTCAACCGTCCGAGGGCTCGACTTCACAATTACCCCTTTATCCAACAGCTGTGCAGTCAGACACTGCTTAATCTCTGCCTTTTTGGCATTCAAAGGCACACTGACATTAAACAAATTTGCCACCAACAACAAATCTGCCTTTGTGCATCGATCCAACTTGTCCATGGTGGGTTGTTGTGCAAAATCATCCACGTCAAAAGTCATTGTGACCAGATTACCCCCAACACCACAAGAAAACAGCCAACCAAAAACTGTAGACAACCCACAAAATACAATGAGCAAAAAGAACGGCAAAAGAAAAGAGCGGACGAGCCCCCACTTTATGTTACGCCCCAGTCCAGGGGTACAGGAACGCAACATAAATTTGAAAAGATGGCCCCGCCCTGGTCCCCAAAACCATACACAGAGAAAACCAATTTCTTAATGAATGGTGGTTTATTTTTGCTACACTGGAATAAAGAAGCTCAGGGGTGAACAAAGGCCAAAATAACAAACAAAACAAGCTAAGTCAGGAGGAGGTGCTGGCTAAACCCTATGTGAAACCAAAAACCAAACAAAAGACAAGCGCTACACCTTACTCCCTGACTGTGATAAACAGGAGAAAACAGTGCAAGGAAAAACAATAGGCAGCTCACCCCTTCTGTTCCAGTGCTATCTACAAAGTGCTATTTACAATGAAAACTAATGTACACACTATATACAAAACTGAGAAAACCGCAAAAAGTCACAGGCACAACTGTCATGGGTTTTGGAGGCCAGGGTCCGGTCTGCTGCTGCTGTCAGTGGCTGCCCCGGGACAACTGCTGGTGATGGATTTTGAATGTGGCCACATGATCCGCGGACCAATCAGCAGCCGTCAGCTCATCCAATCAGGGCCTGAAAAGATTTAAAGACACAGACAACGAAACACAGCCACCAAAACAGATTATGGCCAGGGCCATAACACATGTGTATTTTGTTCCTTATTTGCACATAGTTCTGAATTTGTTATGGTGTATTGTATTTTGAATGTCAATGGTTACTTACCATAAGTATTGTTTAAGTAATGTTTACATGAATAGAGAAATATTTGAGCAACTTAGATGTTTAGTTCTCATATTTGATATACTTGAAAATTGAATGTTGTACAACAGAACTGTGAGATTTGATAAGATTTACGATGTTGATGCAATGAATATGAGGTTGATGCAATATTTTGATTTTACATTTTAACCTTAAACAGTGCATCTGAAACAGACTGATTAGAATGTACATTTTATGACCTGGGTTATAGGTCAGGTTTTTTGGAGAGGACAGAAAAGTCCAAGGACCAGGACGATATTCTGGTTGTGATAGATGGCGAGCCAACCACTTTGAGGAGGATCTACCCCAGAGAAGATACACAACCACACACTCATACATTCCAATTACACTCACAAGGACCTTTGAAGTTAGCTATCGCCAGCTTAACTCTAAATTCTTAAAGGGCCCCAACGAGTACTTTTATTTTATTTCAGTGTGCACACTATTTATTTTATTTTATACTGTATCTGTACAAATTGGACAAATATCTGTTATATCTTGTAACAATACAAGAGTGGCTACTCAAAAGTTGACATTGTGTCCAGGTCATTATTGCTGCTCAATACTTTGGCTCCATACGAATTTGGTGTCTTCTGATTCTGGCCAGGGTCTCGTTACGAGCCCAAGTAGTTATTGTGCTGTAATTCACCTTTATACCTTAAAGTTGGTTACATAAACAATAAATGTAAATCTGTTTTTTTAACTTTGCAGACTCATTTACCCACTCCAGTGAAAGCGATAAAAAAAAAAAAACGTTCATGACTTTAAAGAGATTATGAACAAAAAGCATTATTATTATTATTTTTTTTTTTTTTTTTTTTTTTTTTTGCTACATTAACAACTTTTCCAACTCTGATTCTCTGCAGGACCCACACGGACATCAGTTCAGACTGAAATCCAGTTCAGACGCCCACTTATTCGACTACTGGGTTAAATGGGGAAAGGGAAATCCTCACCTAGAAAACATGCTTCCAAGAGGCAATGACAAGGTTAGTAATTGTATGGTGAAAATTATACTTTTAGTTATCTTGATTGCCAAAAGAAAAGTAAGTGCAAAATCTGCTTCTCACATATAGGGCATTGCCAAGATTTTTTTTTCAAAACTTCTTAAATTTATTTCATTACAGCTGTCCTGTGCCAGATGTTCTGTTGACCCACTGTGGGAGGCATCATTTCAGAAACACCAGGAAGACTGAAACTCATCGCCGGGATCAAGCAGGGCTCGTGATCTTCACCAGCAGCTCCCTCACAAGAAGGATAAACCCAGTATTTCATGAACACTGATGGAGACCTTTGCTTTGTGTAATGTTAGAAGTACTCAGATAATCCTCAGAGGGTCTGGAGTTTTACATAATGAATGACTCTGAAGTACTTTATGATGAATAACACACTGTTGACAAAAAACAGTGAAAGAATTCCAGATAACAAGTTTTTAATTCAAATACAAGTAACAACCTTTGACTTTAACCAGGTTTTATTTAATTGTGTCAGAGAAAACTCTCTTCATGTAGCTGAGTCTATTCAGTGTTTAAAACAGAAGCTGTGCAGGTCTGAGATCAGCAGTTTTCTGAAACACCAAACTGAGGTCCTGTTAATGCTGATGTATAGTGACACAGTTACAGGGGTGATTAATCCTTTTGACTTTTGTCTTTAAATTTATCAATAAAACAGCTGCAGCTTTCACTGACAGGACATGCGGTACTTTAACCTTTGTACTGTTTTCTTCAGTACTTCAGTGTGAGGACTGAATCTGAGGACGGCTCCTGTAATCACAAACAGAACAGAATCATCACAAACTGAAATATTAAGTTTATCTCTCAAATCTGAAATAGAGCTGATTCCTTCTGTGTCCTCACACACTCGGGATCTGAAGTTGTTCAGTCCTACAGTTCTGCTGACAGCTGTTTATTTTTTATTTGTTTTAAAGGCCTTATATACTAACACATTTTCCAACATCATGTTTACCTTTGAGTTGTTTGCTTTATAAATGGACATCTGCAAAGATGAGATGATGGAGCAGGTTTCAGTCGAGGTTCAGTCTGCTGCTGCATCCTGGTCACAACATACGGAGGTGTTATCAGCTCAGTATTGAACAAGAAATATTAATGCTTCAAATTATGTCCTAAAGGATGCAAGCTGTACAGAGTACTGCACATGTGACTTTGTGAACATAACTCATTAACAATAATTCAGAGTTTTTTAACCTGAATATTTGTAACAAATTCAGTAAAAAAAATGCTAAAAAAAACAATCAGAGGGAAAATTTAACATTTTAACTTAAACTGACAAGCGGAAGTAGTTGGATTCAGTATATAAATATTGGGCTTTGCTATTTAATCCGTAGATTAATGAGGGGTTACTGAAATGCCAGGTTTTTGAAAGTTAATGTCCTTCCACATGTGGAAAGTGACAGAAAACATGCTGCTGTTTGCACATATTTAATAATCAGATCTGCACAGGAGCAGAAGCAGAGTCCAGCCTGTTGCTCTTACAGTATAATACTCATATAAAAGTACAGTAACCGTGGTTAGTGACTGAGCAGCCCGGTGTTCTTGATTTCTTTAGTCAGGGTAAATTCATTCACCTGCACAGGTTAGCTAAACGAACTTTACAAAACAAGTTTCCCCTACAGCCGAGTGCTCATCTTAGCTAGCTAGCCTCTCTCTCTGTCTCTCTCTCTCTCTCTCTTACTCGCTCGCTCTGTCTTGCTGCCATTACCGTCACTCCCAAAACTTTCCATCTTCATAAACAACCAAATCCCACAAGTTTTTTTTTTTTTTATTGGTGCATTTTCGATAGGAAAGAGGTGGCTTTTGTTCCTTTCTTTACTGTTTTCGCGCTGTCCTTAGAAAACACTTAAAACACACACACACAAAAACATGACGACAGTATTTTGAAAAAAGCGTGGCTTATTTATATTATGATAACTCTGGATTTACTGGCCTGCAATTAAAATTTTAAAGGACTCAGGGCTGTGTGTCGGACAGGGTCGTCTGCAGTACGGGGGCCCCACAGGGAACGGTTCTGGCTCCGTTCCTCTTCACCATCTACACTGCAGACTTCTCCCACAACTCCACCCAGTGCTTCCTGCAGAAGTTCTCTGATGACTCAGCAATAGTCGGCCTCATCACTGATGGGGACGACAAAGAGTACAGAGGACTGACTCAAGACTTTGTGGACTGGTGCCAACTGAACTACCTCCAGATCAATGCCAGTAAAACCAAGGAGCTGGTGATAGACTTCCGCAGGCACAAACATCCTCCACTGCAACCACTGAACATCCAAGGTATGGACATCGAGGCTGTGGACAGCTACAGGTACCTTGGTGTTCATCTGAACAACAAACTGGACTGGACTCATAATTCAGACGCCCTCTACAGGAAAGGGCAGAGCAGGCTGTACCTGCTGCGGAGACTCAGGTCGTTTGGAGTGGAGGGCCCACTCCTGAAGACCTTCTATGACTCTGTGGTGGCCTCAGCCATCTTTTATGGTGTGGTCTGCTGGGGCGGCAACATCTCCGCCGGGGACAGGAAGAGACTGAACAGGCTGATCCGCAGGGCCAGCTCTGTTCTAGGATGCCCTCTGGACCCAGTGGAGGTGGTGAGTGACAGGAGAATGGTGGCTAAGCTGTCATCCCTGTTGGACAACATCTCCCACCCCATGCATGAGACTGTGATAGCACTGAGCAGCTTCTTCAGTGGGAGACTGCGGCACCCACGGTGTGGGACGGAGAGATTTCGCAGGTCTTTCCTCCCCACTGCTGTCAGACTCCACAACAAAGACTTTAACTGATCAAACACACACATCCACAAATATGCAATAACACTAATGTGCAATAATCTTTTCTGGCATCGTTGTATTTTTACTCAATTGTATATAGCATTTGTACTCTATTTTTATCTCATTGTATATTTTATTCTATTTTATTCTACTGTATATAGTATTTTATTTTATTCTATTCTGTACAGTTGTGTACTGTATTTATTCTTATTTTATTTTATTCTAATTTTTGCTTCATGACTTTTGCACTGTCCACTTCCTGCTGTGACAAAACAAATTTCCCACGTGTGGGACTAATAAAGGTTATCTTATCTTATCTTATCTTATCTTAAAACATTGAAGTCTGAACTTCCAATCTGGGCTGAAATAGAAACTTAGCATTCCTGCAGCTTGTTGCTATGTCAGCTTACATCAGTCATGTGATTTGGAGGTGCAGCGTGTCTGTGGACCACATAGGGTTGATAACACTCACCTTCCTTCCATTTCCACAGTGTAACATCCAACCACCTGTGTAAAATCCGAAATTCCCATGGTGTTGTTCAAAATGTGCTCTGGCACAATCATAAGCATCGCTTGCTACTGAAAACAAGAAAAAAGCCGTCCTGCTATGGGCTGAACCATTTGTTAATGGTGGAGGGGGACACTATGGAATATATTCAGTTTTCGCATTCATTGTCACTGTTGACTGTAACTACGCTCAAACTGTTAATGCTATCTTATTTTAATAAACAACACTGTCATATGCAAAACTGGGGTGGCACTTGGGGTGCCAAGGGATCATTTTAGGGTGGCACTTGCCACCCCATGCCACCCTTCTAGATCCGCCCCTGAAGACATCACATATTTGCAAAAGTGCTCTAATGTTTTCACAGACAACCCCTTGGCTTCCGTACTTGCGCATCGCTGTTCAATTGAATGACGTATTGTTGTGCTAGTTAGAGTATTGTTGTTAGCCTATAGCCTTTCATTCAGCATCACTCAAAAAGTGCAATGGGGGCTTACCGAAATTTTCAACTTATGAAAGACCCTCGGGAACGAATTAATTTGGTAAGTCGGGGTTCCACTGTACCTTACAGTGTAAACAAGTATGACTAGGTGTCTGTTGAGTCTCAAGTAAGTTGCCTGCAATGATATTTAAAGTCCAGCAAGTGTCAGTATGGAGCAAAACAGCAACACTGTGTCGACACAGTATCGATACAGTTTGGGGAATGTGCTGAAACGCTTCACGAGGCCTCATCTACCCATCACTAAACAAAACTAACCTTAAACCTGAAATCCTTAGAAAGATATGCAGGGAGACGTGAAGGAGACAACATAGACAAATCAGCGACGAACATGAGACAACACACACTATAAATACACAGAGGGGAAAGAGGAAACTACACACAGGAGGGAGGCAAAGCCGATTCTGATTGACAAGACGAGACAGGGGAAACGCAAAATGAACACACTGGCATAAGACACAGACATTCACAATAAAACAGGGAATGCAGAACCCTAACTAGAACTCAGAAACACTAAAAAACTAAGGAACCATGAGAAGAAACCAAAAGTACAAAACTCAAAAGACACTAGGTCACCGACCTAGTACCATAACACTTCAAATCTGAGCGAGCACGCTGCCATGGGAACGTGGCATTCACAGAGAAACCCCTGGATCCTCCCACTGACATGACCACTGTGGGCAGACCTCCACCCGCCCCACTCTGGAGTGGAAACACAAAACATTATTTTATTTCATGTGCTGGAATATGCAGGAAATAGGTTTAAATGTTAAACACATTTCATCAAGTCAAAAACAGTTATAATATAATTAAACTTTTTCTTGATGCATAAAATAAAAAGATTAAAAATAATAAAACAATCAAAAGAAAGGCTTTTTAATTTGATTCATTTCTATATGATGGATTATGCAGAAAAAAGTCTCGGGCTGAAACGTCTACTTTCTACTTTATTACGTATCCAAGTGATGTTTTTTTTAAGGAGTAAAGTAACCAGTTACTTTTGAAAATAAGTAATCAGTAAACACATGGGATTACTTCCTTGGAGAAGTAATCAGTAATTAGTAACTGAGTACTTATTTCCAGTAGCTTCACCAACACAGCTTGTAATGAAGTAAATGTTGTGTATGATGTGAATGAACGAGAGCCTGGTGAGGTGAGTCAGTCTTTATACAGCTCTGTTTAACAACATGTTGTTGCTGCTCCACAAAGATCAGGAATGCTGCAAACTGAAACTCTGCTGCAGGCAGGGACTAGTTTTTCTAGTTTGAACTTCCCTGGAAGATTGTTTAACTGAAAAACAGCCAACATCATTATAAACACCTCTCACTGTAAACTCAAAGGCAAACCATAAAAACCTTAAGGATCCACGGCCTTATGGTTTTTTAAACTGATGATCTTAAATATTTGAGCTCATCAGAACTCCAAAAGTTTGATTGCATTTGACATCTATGACTGAAATAAAGTAAACTGTTTTAATAATTAAATGTAACATTATTTAGTAACTCATACTCAGTGTTGGGAAGGTTACTTTTAAAATGTATTCCATTACAGAATACTGAATACATGCCCCAAAATGTATTCTGTAACGTAATCCGTTACGTTACTCAATGAGAGTAACGTATTCTGAATACTTTGGATTACTTAATATATTATCATGCTGTTTACAACTACGTGAATGTACTATTGCTGTGATTTATTACTGTTACTGAAGGTCCGCGGCTCCGAACCGTAGTAAAGGGACCTGTGGCTAATACAGTGGGTTCCGTGTAGCCGAAAACTAGCTTTACTTTGTTGTCTGGGTCAACTTTGCTTGCCAGAGACAGAGAGAGGCGTTGAAAGGCTCGTCAGGCACTCTTCTTGGCTGCAGTGGTTATTATTATATTTACATGCTTCCAGCTCCCGTTTTTGCTCCGTGACAGCTCGGACTTTTCCTTTCTCTCCCTCCCTCGCTCACAGACACATAACGTGTATAGTAGTCCATTCTCCCTGCAGCACGGACTACACTGCCCATGAGGCTACATGCTTTAGGGCCATGCCTGTAGCATTCTGTCTATTAGCTTAGCACAACAACAACAACAAAAAAGCGCTCTCTCACCCAGGAAACACGCAGAGAGAGAGCGCGTCACCCTGTAACCATGGCAACCGTAACGCTGCCGCCTGGAACAACATTACGTAGCTGTCAAACAAACCCAAACAGTCCTGACCCGCGACAATATGAAACAGGGAAGTACCGCCGTGTATTCCATTTATTTCAACAAAGTAACTGTATTCTGAATACCACCTTTTTAAACGGTAACTGTAACGGAATACAGTTACTCATATTTTGTATTCTAAATACGTAACGGCGGTACATGTATTCCGTTACTCCCCAACACTGCTCATACTTAAAGTTTTCACTCATGTCTCCCATGTGAATAAACTACAGCAGAGTCACTTTCAGTTCAGTAAAACTCAACATTTATGGTTCTCTGTTGTAATATTGTGTAATTACACAAACTCAAAGCTCTGAACATTGAAAACTCAAAAACACAAATAAAAATTAAGACAACCAGTTGGCTCAATTTTAAGCTAAATTTCAAGCTTAAACACATTTCTCCTGTAACTGTTTTCTTGGCCTCCATCAATGAAATACTGCACAGTTTATATTTAAGAAATATACAAATAGATTATTTTGAAAAGAAAAAAAATGTTTAAGATATTGTAAGTATTGTTGAATATGTTAATAGCAGGTTTGATGAAATTACAAACAAGGTCAGTCTGATGTATGATCTGATTCAAGCTGCATTTCTTAATGCAGTTCTGTTAAATACTGTGTTGTTAATGTTGATGCGTCACAAAGATCAGGTCTGTTCCAAATGAAACTCTGCTGCAGTTACTAGTGTTTCTAGTTGAAACTTCCATGGAGACTGTGTGCTTGGTTGAAAACAGCAGCATCATTAAAACACCTCTGATTGTCATGAATATGATGTGAGACCAAGCAGAGAGCTGATGCTGACTTTAGTAAAGAGCTCAGCTGTGACTGACTGTGTGGATTATATATGTTATACCTGTAAGTGTCTCTGCATGTCTGTGACTCTGGATCAATGTGATTCTATATCGTGAACAACTTTGTGACGTCTGCATGTTAGTGATGGTCTAACAGTAAAGTCCAGAGTATTACATGAAACATAACCTTATTGACGCCATTGAGTTGTATGTTGTTTCCCAGAACACATGACTCTTAGCAAGACATTCTTGGAGATACACGTGTACCTCATAAAGTCTGGTTAGCGTTGCTGAAAGGTTTTAATTCAACCCAAACTATGATGGTGAAATGAAAGTCCGAGACAAAACTCTGTTTGGTTCCAGTGTGTCCAAACTCTGATGCAGATCTTGTGTTTCCTATATTAGAGCTGGAAAGCTGCTGAACATGTTTCCATGTTAGTTCCTGCAGCAGGCACTGAAACAGCATTTCTACAATCCAGCACTGATTCAGTTCATAACAAGGTTCAGGTTGGTTCTAATAAAAAATGACTATCTATTACAAACTTCTTGATGCATTCTCAATCATCCAGGAAAGTAAATCTCCAAAAGTTGAATCTGTTCATCTGGACGTAGAGTTTTGTGGGAGAAACGTTTCGTCACTCATCCAAGTGACTTCTTCAGTCTCAGCTGACTGCAGGTTTCCCCAAACCTTATAAACAGTACATTTGCATAATGACTGAAACCAGCCCACTGAAGGAACAATGGGCTGTGAGGTCAGTTCCTTAATCATAATTATGCAAATTCCCATTACCATTGATCAACAATCACTGACCAAAACCCACTGATCAGAGAACACTGATCAATGGCCATGAGTACCATTCACAGAGAGACACAGCGTTGTAAGATGGTGAAAGATGTACCCTTATGTGAAAAGGGAAAGACCATCTCTGAATCGAGGAGGGGGCCTAAGAGTACATCTTTCGCCATCTTACAACGCTGTGATTGCAGCCATTCCCCAACTCTCTGTGAATGGTACTCATGGCCATTGATCAGTGGTCTTTGAACACTGATCAATGGCGAGGAGGATTAAAATGCAATGATATCCTGCTCAGCTACAGCTGACAGTCAGTGAGAAACAGCAGGTTATTAAAAGTTTTTAAATTACTGACAGACGGAGCAGCTGCTATGTAAAAATGTAGGTTAGATATTTGGAGCCATCACTAAAAATCCTCAATCAGCTCTGCTTTTGACCCCACATCTAAAAATGTCAAAGTACATTTGGTTTGTAGACATCAGGCTCTGAGGTTTACCAAGAAAGTCCAACAGGAACCCCAAAAGTGCACGCTCCAAAACTGTTACTTGTATTGGTGATCAGTTATGAAAGGTGCATTGCTATTCATGTCTACATCTACAGGTCCTTCTCAAAAAATTAGCATATTGTGATAAAGTTCATTATTTCCTGTAATGTACTGATAAACATTAGACTTTCATATATTTTAGATTCATTACACACAACTGAAGTAGTTCAAGCCTTTCATTGTTTTAATATTGATGATTTTGGCATACATAACTCATGAAAACCCAAAATTCCTATCTCAAAAAATTAGCATATCATGAAAAGGTTCTCTAAACGAGCTATTAACCTAACCATCTGAATCAATGAATTAACTCTAAACACCTGCAAAAGATTCCTGAGGCTTTTAAAAACTCCCAGCCTGGTTCATTACTCAAAACCGCAATCATGGGTAAGACTGCCGACCTGACTGCTGTCCAGAAGGCCATCACTGACACCCTCAAGCAAGAGGGTAAGACACAGAAAGAAATTTCTGAACGAATAGGCTGTTCCCAGAGTGCTGTATCAAGGCACCTCAGTGGGAAGTCTGTGGGATGGAAAAAGTGTGGCAGAAAACGCTGCACAATGAGAAGAGGTGACCGGACCCTGAGGAAGATTGTGGAGAAGAACCGATTCCAGACCTTGGGGGACCTGCGGAAGCAGTGGACTGAGTCTGGAGTAGAAACATCCAGAGCCACCGTGTACAGGCATGTGCAGGAAATGGGCTACAGGTGCCGCATTCCCCAGGTCAAGCCCCTATTGAGCCAGAAACAGCGGCAGAAGCGCCTGACCTGGGCTACAGAGAAGCAGCACTGGACTGTTGCTCAGTGGTCCAAAGTACTTTTTTCGGATGAAAGCAACTTTTGCATGTCATTCGGAAATCAAGGTGCCAGAGTCTGGAGGAAGACTGGGGAGAGGGAAATGCCAAAATGCCTGAAGTCCGCTTGGGGAGTGTGATTGTGTGTACAGCGTCTCTTTATGTCTGTCTCCACGTTGGTTGAGTGTGGAGTAATTGCCTATAAGAGCATGAGGGTGGGAATGGATGTTTGTATCTGTGTGTGCCTGTATGTCTGTGTCTATATGTCAGGTTGGGTATCAGACGCCACCTCTCTGGGGACATCTCAGGCCCTCCAAGGTATGGAGGCCTATCTCCCCCACCACTTCCCCTGCCGGTGGCGGACGCCCTCAGACATCGGTGCGTTGGTGGTTCTTTGTGTCCGGGGATGGGCGCGCAGGTACACACCGGCTCACTCCTTGGCGGCTGCTTATCGGGGCCTGGAGCCTGGGGCTCGCTCGGGCCACTTCGGGGGTGGGGTGCCCTCGGCCTCTCGGCCTGGGGCACGGTCACTCTGGCACAACTGGCTGCCGGCGGAGCTCACGGGCACGTCACTGCAACCCCCCCTGGCTTCTGCTTCGCGGCTGCTGAGTGACCCCTCATCTGGGACTCTCCTCAGCTCTTTCTGGGATAGTGACGCGGCTGCCCCTCTGTTGGTCTTCCTTGGTCTCTTGTGTTCTGAGGGCCTCTGGATGTCTGGAGTTTTGTAATGTACCTTCAACTCTGTTATGAAGATCAGCCCACTGGATTCATGGTAAAATAAATGTTCTGGCGCCAAAGGGAGGGAAAACAAACTTAATTCAAATGCAGAGGAGCTCATATAAACATCCAATCACAGTTAATCTTATTAAGTAAAGGCCCTCCTATCAGAGCGCGACCACCAGTGGAAGGTCAAGGGGCACGAACAGACACACTGAAGTCGCTCGTGGAAGTTGCTGCACCATGGATGGAGTAGAAGAACTTTGTGTGCTTCTGCGACCTACACAGTCAGAACACATTCGAAGAGATACAAAAAGCAGAGACCAGATGGGCTAGATTCCACTAAGCTAACAGCATCAGCAGTTAAGCATGACGGTGAGTAACGTGGTAATGCTAGCTACCTAGCTATCGAGCCATTTGGCTGCTAGCTACGGTGGCTAATTAACATCAGGTAGCACGTGAATAGCTCTAATACTATTGATTATTCCAAACATTTGATATCACTCTGTTGTATATTTTTAGTTTTTATCTTTTGTTTATGTGCATCAAAAGATTTATATTAAACATCCCAGTAAGGTAGTACACATAAGGATTATTTGCCTTGTTTTAGAAATGTCTAAACCACCATAGGTGGATATATCAAAACTTTTCTCACAAAGTGGCTTTTTATAAATTCAAGTTGTATCCATTTTTAATCAATATTTTATTTGAGTTTCCCAAGTTTAGATTAGCAATTATTTTAGTATTGTAATTTAATAATTGTTTGTTTTATAGATTCTGCTTCTAATCTTGCCCCTACTGCAACTGCACTTCTTAACAATGAGTGAGAGGAACTGACTTTTCTTAAGGAGAAACTGGAGTGGCAAAAGATGAGAATCGAAGAACTGGAAGGAGAGAGAGATTTCCTAAGAAGGCCGCTATCATCCTTTACAAGTATGAAATTAGGCTTGTTCCATAAGCATTACTTTTATTTTACAGTCTTCAGATAAACATTAGATAATTTATAAATCCCAGTGAAGTTCCCTTATTGTCATTGTGTTGATTAAAATATTTTCGTCAGTTAACTTTAAGTTGTGCCAGTTCATTTCTAAAGAGATCTAGTTCCAAATTCAGTTCAGCCAGGTCTAAATTGGTTGATTCATTTTTATATGTGTTTATATATATATATATATATGATTTTCTTTAACAAAATCTGCATTCTCTTTAAGCACATAAGCTGACTAAATCTTCAATTGTGTAATTGAAAAACAGGGAGACTTTGAAGTAGCAGCTACTCTGCACATGTGCACATGTTTGTCACTCAGTGTAATCTGAGTCGTGTCAAATATCTTGTTTCTAAAACCAGCCATTTTCTTGTTTGCATCCTGCAGAGCAATGCAAAGATGAACCATTCAATGATCTATTTTCCTCGAAGGCTTCTGAAAACTCAGATTCATCTTCCGCATCTTCATGTGTATCGTCTGTGTGGTCATCCTCATCTTCATCCCCAAAGAAGCGAAAGCACAAATACAAGAAAAAGCATTCAAGAGCTAAGAAACCCAAGAAGGAGCAGAAGAAGCTCCAGCAGCGTGGTGAGCAAAAGATTTTGGAAGAGAAGACTGTACAGAAAAGGATACTATAAATGTGACATAAAACATAGTATTATGATTTAAATTTTTTCTAAAAACTACTCTGTGTTTGCTACATCATATCTATCTATCTGCTTTGAGCATTTGCTTTTCTAATTATTTGCTTTGTTTTCATTTTTAGTTCAAGCGCCAAATGACATTGTGCAGCGACACAAATCCCTCCGCAAGACATTTCCGAAGACGAAGACCATGACCAAAGCTTTTCAGAAGCATGGGCTCGACAGGAACACTGTTGTGTCCACTTCATCAGTTGGGGAGCTTGCTATTGCGGTCCCCAATGTTTACCAGGAGCTACTGTCCAACAGGCCTAGTAGGGAGATGGTACTAGCTTTTGCTAAGCAATGTGTGGCTGCAATTCAAGGCAGTGATGAAGTAAAAAACAAAACAGAAAGTATGAAGACCGCTGGTACTTTGCTTCCAATTTGAAGAGGGAAATCTGTCTGAAACCCTAATTTGTTCTAAGTGGTTTTGTTTGTTTTAAGCAAATTGAACAGAAGAAAAGATCTGCAAAACCAACCATTTGTCAAAGATCTGTTCACGTATGTGTTGAGTTTCCACACAACTAAGAAATTTACCTGTTAGCTTATTTTATTGTTTTTTTATGTTTTGATTTGTATAAATGTGTGTAGAGTAAATAATACAGCTGTGCAGTTTCAGTTAAGGTATATTAATATTATAATTATTATAATTTTCCTTTGTTTTATGCCCAGTGGCGTGTCTAGAAAATCTTTGTTGTTGGGGGGGGCAGGTAGGAGCACAGATTTGGAGAAGGGTGGCAGATGTAATTTGCAGATGATGTTAAAAAAAATTCTACCAACCGTTAACCATCATTCAATAACCCTATAAACCTAATAACCGAATGCGCTTTTAACTCTTATTAGAATGAGGTTTTAACCACTACGGTGCAAAGTTTTTAGATACTGCGTTGATAAAGTACAAGAGATACAATCAGTGCTTTGTCAGTGTTTATTCAGCATTCAAGGACAGCAATATTTGCATAGTATTTTTACTGACATACGTATAGTGCACGTATGTTTTGGGCAAAAACATTTTTGAATATTAAAATACAAACATTTTTAACATACAATTAGCCAATGCCAATGCAAAGCTTTATCTGCCTATTAAAAAAAGAAGATAGTCTTCTCACAAACTGGTGTTTTATTTTGAAACAGGAAAAAAGTGGGGAAACAACTGAAAAGACTAACATTTGAATGAAACCTGAAAGCAAGTAAATACTTTCTATGCTGCCTCATGATAAACTTTGGTAATACTGATGTATAAAGAACAACACTGGCCGATGATGAAATACAGTCAGCTGGCATGGTGACACTGCCAGTATTAACCTGCAGGGCTGGACTGGGACAAAAAATTGGGCATTTTGACTACAGACCGGCCCACCAGGTATTAAAGCCATAAAGCCTTTGAATGAAAACAAACGCTGTTGTGTCAGTGATGTACACTATGTTTTTGGAATATGTATGATTTCTATACATTTTACGTCAGATAAAAACTTTGTTCGCAAGATTCAGATAATTATTTAATAAAAGCTAGTTATTTTAAATGAGAATAAGAATGAAAAGTATTCCTTTGTGCCCCCCTCTCCCTGTTAATGCCCTACCTGCCCCCCTGACAAAACTTTGCTAGACCCGCCCCTGCAGAGTTACCAGCTGTCAGCTACGTAGAAAAGGATCCTGGTGTTATTTGTCTCTCAGAAACAGCTCATAACTTCAACTCATTCATGTCACCTAAAAGGTAAACCTGTTTCTCCATCACCTGTTCAGCTCTGATGATTCAGTAAGGACATCTCCTGGTTTCATCTTCATGTTTCCCTCTCACCAGATAACCAAATGATATAATGACCAGCAGCTTTTACAGCTGTGGCTCCAGCAAACATCAGCTGATACTAGAAATTAATATTAAATAAATTCTAACAACAGCTGATCAAGCTTAAAGGTGCTGCTGTTGTTTAACACGACATCGGCTAGTTTCTTCTTTCTGGCGCAAAGTGGGCGATAAACAAACAAGAGAGAAAAGCCGATCAGCTGATCATTGATCAGTTTCATGATTGAAGTTGCAACAGGAGATAGAGGGGAGAGAACGAGAGGAGAAGAGGCAGCTGTGCAGCGTAAAGACAGAATAAATCCAGCTTTGTGTCTTTGTTTCATTCTAGCTGAAGTTCGGGACAAACTGCGTCTCTTCTTAGCTCAACACGAAACGGTAATATTTTTTCTGAATGAGGGACCATTCCATTTTTTAAGGAGCCGTTGGCAACTCTACTAACTAACCTTATGAATAAAATAAAGTTCACTATCAGTAACATCACAGCACCCACCCAGCTGTATAGAAACTCAGTCATTCTAGCTAGTACGCAGTACGAGTTATTGTAACTGACTGTAAAAAGTCAGCACAACGAAAATAAACTCCACCTAAACTTGGTTTATATCTGACTCAGATAGATAGATAGGTCATAACTTCTTACCTGAAGTTCAGTTCATCTTTTTTTTTTTTTTTTTTTTTTTAAATACCTGTCCCGTTTGGTTCTTTTGCCATCAGAATTATTGTCTAAAGGCGAAGAAAGATGCCCAACGGATTTACTTTACCAAATGGACCATCCCAGCCTTGCCGTAATGGTCCATTTGATTCACCTTTTATTGTTTATTTTATTTTCACTTGCTGAATACGGGACAGACTTAACTGGGGGAAAGAAAGGGGAGAAAGAAAGAGGGAAAGAAAAACAGCGGGGAAGAGGGACGGGGAAAAAGGGCAAAAAACCAAAAACCAACAGAATAAGCAGACAAAAAAATACATATATCGATCATCTGGATCACCTGTTGAGAAAGAAAGAGAAAGCAAGCAGAAGAAAACGAGAGTAATAAACAACATCACAATGATCTATGGGAATATGACAGTAAATACTAAATGTTAGACATTTTTGTGCAGCGCGTAAGATCGACAGCGCACAGTGTGCTTTGAGGTAAGAGCCAAAAAGGGTGTAGTTTGTGTGTGATCACCTGTGTGTACACCTGTGAGCATGGACGCGCTTGTTTTTTTTTATAAAGGTTCCTTCATGTAATGATCTGCTAGAGGGTGTGGGGGACCACTGCCCCATCCTCCAGGGCATGAAGCAGGTATGGAGGAGATCAAAACTCCAGACGTCCAGAGGCCCCCAGAACACAAGAGACCAAGGAAGACCAACAGAGGGGCAGCCGCGCCACTATCCCAGAAAGAGCTGAGGAGAGTCCCAGATGAGGGGTCACTCAGCAGCCGCGGAGCAGAAGCCAGGGGGGTTGCAGTGACGTGCCCGTGAGCTCCGCCGGCAGCCAGCTGTGCCTGAGTGACCGAGCCCCGGGCCGAGAGGCCGAGGGCACCCCGCCTCCGAAGTGGCCCGAGCGAGCCCCAGGCTCCAGGCCCCGATAAGCAGCCGCCAAGGAGTGAGCCGGTGTGTACCTGGGCGCCCACCCCCGGACACAGAGAACCACCAACGCACCGATGTCTGAGGGCGTCCACCACCGGCAGGGGAAGTGGTGGGGGAGATAGGCCTCCAAACCTTGGAGGGCCTGAGATGTCCCCAGAGAGGTGGCGTCTGATACCCAACCTGACATATAGACACAGACATACAGGCACACACAGATACAAACATCCATTCCCACCCTCATGCTCTCATAGGCAATTATTCCACACTCAACCAACGCGGAGACAGACATAAGGAGACACTGTACACACAATCACTCTCCCCAAGCGTACTCTAAGAACCGGGTCTGGGTACCCTTGCCCCTGGAGGGGGAAGCTGCACCCAGACCCAGGTGGTGTTACCCTTTTCCCTGCGGTGGGGAGAAGCAGACCGCCCCGACTCCACAGCAGCAGGGAGGCCCCACATTCCAGACCCCAGTCGGACGGCCAACTCCTCCTCCTAGCCCCCCCGCTCCAGCAGGCCGCAGAGAACGGGGGTGTGTGAAGACTCCAAACCTCCCTCCACCCGCTCATATGTAGTGTTGATGTATGTGTGTTCTAAGGTGCATTTAAAACCCAGGAGGCCATGGAGCTACCTGCCAGAGCAGCAGGTAAGCGCATAGCCCCTCCTGCTAGCCCTCAATGTCTACGTGTATTTAAAATTGAGAGGTGGGCAACGACGCCAGGGGTGAGGTGTACACCCTGATGGTAATTTGGATTCTGTGTGGCGTGCCCACCCCCAAGATCCTATATGTATGTGTAATGAGAGTGTGAGTAATGTGAATGTCTAATGTGGAAGAGGGGAAATTGCTCTACTGCTACAATATATTAGATAGCATATTAATCAGCATTAATATTATCTCGTATAGCTTTAAACTGGTCAGATGACAGTTAATACACGAACACCAGAGTAATCATTTAACACGCTGACACCACATTAATCCTTATCACAGGTGCAGCATAATCACTTTCAGTATTACTATGTCTTTATACACACATTGCAGTCCTGTGCTCATAAGGAGTTGAAGCTTTCCCAGGTAATTAGAGGTCTCAAGCTTCATTCAGCGTGACTGTCTGGGTGACACATTGGTTAAAAGCCGGGAGCTTAGGAAAGATTGCACACATGCTTACAAAACACACATATATCACATATAACCTAGAACTAGATTTAACCATAGGCCTGAATGTACTGAGCAAACATGTTGCACTTAAGCTTTCTTGACAACAGATGACGCGTGGAGAGGACCAGCCCCTGGAGACTGCAGAGGCCAGAGTCCATTGCCTTTTTTGGAAGAAGATGCCAAAAAGAGGAACCTCGATGTTGCACTTTATGCTTAAAATACATGAATGTTCTGTACATGCAAATTATGTGCTTGTAAACGCTAGAAGGGGCGTTATAATACCCTGATGCTATAAAAGCAGTCTGAAGTATAATTTTGGTGAAGACCCTTGCTGACATGTGCAGTGACTGTCTTCCCGCGCGAATACTTCAATAAAGATCGCTTTAACCCAAATCTTCTGGACTGTCTTGCCTTTGTACTCTCCACCAATTCGGAACCCGTAACACTAAGTTGTGGGATAAAATTGAGGCAGAGGCAGCCAGAAGGGGACAGAGGGGGGGGATGCCTCCCCTGCACCCTGGTGACACACCCCTACCCCAAGGCCCTGCATGTGTGGGTGACTGTGGTGGAGCGAGAAGAGGGAGGCAGCTGGAGATGGGGAGGGAAGGAAGGGAGGGTCAAGTGACCCCTCCCTGGGGCCAGCTCCCCCGCTGACCCCAATAGGCACCCCCATACTCTGCAACCCGCCAGGGAAAGGGGGGCCCAGGCCCATCCGGACCGGGGCCCAGTGCAGCAGCGCCGCCCGGCCCCACAGAGCCCGGGACAGTCCACCTGACCCCACCACAGAGAAAACTACACCCACCCCATCATCCACTCATCTTCCAGACTACACAAGACAATAGACGCCCAGGCTGAGATCTTCCTCCACCTCTCCTGTATCTCCCCCTCCTGCAGAGAGAGTTCCCGAAGAGAGGAAAGCTCCTGCAAGATGTGACAACCTCCCCCACCAGTTGAAGAGCCCCCCAGGTGGCTCGATGCACCGGAGGCACCCTGCGCCAGGACCGGGCCCCCATACACCCACCTGCCCACAACCCCGGCAACACACCAACCAGGACCCAGGCCCCTGAGGCCCGGCCAGGGCCCCAGCCCAGAGACGGAGTGCCCCCAGAACCTCACGCCCATCCCGGACCCACCCAGGGGCAGCCAGGCTACCAGGTCAGTAACTAACGTCCGTCAGCACAGACCCTCCCCTAGCCCTGCTGCACGCAGCCACGAGGAAACCGTCACCCAAGAGCCAACAGAGCCCCTAATTGGCCATGACCGCTACCCCGGGTTGAGCCCCCAAGGAAGATGCTTCTGGGGAACCCCCGATGCCCTAAGCCTGTCCCTACCCCCACACCTATCACAACAGTGAAGGTGGGACCAAACTATGACCCCCCACCCCACTAGGTGATGGAGCTGATCAAAGGAGCCCAGAGCAATTGATCTGATGTGGTGGCAGAGGCTGTATCAAGACTAAAGTAATCTAATAGATAATTTCTATATTGGTTAGAATTAAGATTATTTTTATTTTTCCAGTTCATGAGGACTGTTTTCTTGGCTATGCATAGTGCAGTGAAAACCATATGGGCTATATTCTTTTCCGTAGTGACATTATCTAAGCTGCCCAACAAACATACTAAAGGGGAAGTTGGAATGTTACATTTCAGACACTTTGATAAGTCTTCACATATCTCGCGCCAAAACTTCTGAACTGGTGGACAGAACCAAAGTGCGTGGATATAATTGTCCGGTGAATTGGTTTGGCAGTGTGAGCAGTTGTTGGTAGACGTAAAGCCCATCTTGAACATCCGATGACCTGTATAGTGCACTCTATGTAGTATTTTGTATTGAATTAATTGAAGACTGGGATTTCTAATTAGATGAAAGGTTTTTGACCAAATCTGAGACCAGAAGTTTTGGTCTAAGTTAACTGATAAATCCGCTTCCCATTTTGCAATAGGAAGTGATATTGATTCATCTATTTTAGAAAGCATAGATAGATAGATAGGTCATAACTTCTTACCTGAAGTTCAGTTCATCTGACACTCGGACTGGCGGCTGCCTCGGGTCTCTCCTCCTCCCCTTCCCTCATCCACCTGCTGGCCTCTGTGGAAGCTCCGCCATAGCCACCACCAAACAACTGAGTTATTTTTACACATCGGCCAGCATCTGGCCAAACCACCACCTCTCATTGTTCATGCCGTTGCAAAAAAATAAATAAATAAGTCATCAGCCCACCGGGCAAATGCCCGGTATGCTCGATGGCCAGTCCAGCTATGTTAAACTGTTAATCTTTAGCCGAAAAATTGTTTTCTGCGGTGCCGTCTTTCGTGCTTGGCTCTCCTACCTTTGCTAACATGATGCTCATAGCGCAGAAGCCGATGCTGCATTCACTTACACTCGGATATCTGAGCTTCACTGTGAAAACGTAATCGTACATTTGATATTTCATTGAATTTTATTGTTTTAGCTTCGGGGTGGCACCTGGGGTGGCCAGTCTGGTTGGGGGGGTGGCCTGGCTGGACACGCCACAGTTTATGCCAGTGTTGAATTTGTGGATGGGATTTGTTTCCTTAATATAGTTTTAGCTATTTTTAAAAGGCTTGTATATACTAAGTTTAGCAATGCTAAATAACTGTTGGTGCTTTATGCTTTTTATAGTAAGGCCCAGTAATACTTACAAATGTTTGTTGGTCATAAATAAATGTTGACATGTTTTAAACTTTACAACAAGGTTCTCTTTTGTGTCCATAAATGTTTAGTAGTCATTAATAAATGGTGTTATGCTTTACACTTTACAATAAGGTTCCCATTTGGCATTTATAGATGTTCATTAGTCATTAATAAATGGGATTATCCTTTACACTTTACAATACGGCTCCCATCTGGCATTTATAAATGTTTATAATTCATTATTAAATGGTGTTATGCTTGACACTTTACAACATAGCTTCGATATATAGTTGTGGATATTTATAATGCAGTTATAAAGTACAATTTTTATATGCTAAAAAATATGTTTACAAATGCTGATTGTGTTTACGAGATAAACTATTTATTAGCCATCTATAAGGGGAGTCTTATTGTAAAGTGGTACCTACTTATCTAATTACTGTATCTGAAAAATAACTTAATTACTCAATAAGTAATTTAACGAAATACTTCTTAAAATCCCTATAAACCTTGAGTGAACAAACAATAGAAATTAAACTCTTTAAATAATAAATAATTTAAAGAGTTTAATCCACAATGTAGGCTGCAATCATTTATTTAAGCTCACCTTCAGACGCTTTCTGTGCTGCTGAAGTAAAATCAAGTTTTGCCTGCTTAGCCTGAGTTACTGCCGTGTTATCCATGGATGATGAACAAGGATCACTCAGAAGTGTTCGTCTATGCTCTCGTGTCAGGCGCTTCAGTAGATTACTTGTGCTATTAACTGCAGCAGATAGTTTTTTCTCCGAAGGACATAGCTGACATATTACTGTAATGTTCTTGTCTGCTTGTTTCAGAAAAGTGAAGAGACGGGAATATGTCCATGTAATGAAACAGCCACACGCTTCAGCCGAGTCCGACATTTACCGCTTTAGAATTTGACTATGCAGCAAACTGCCGCGAAATGACGTGCAGCTGCGCTACAGCGATGTTAAAGTGGCAGAGTTTACTTTTACCTTTAAAAGATAAATTATTGAAATTAAATAATGATATTCAGCGAGTTTAATGTATCGGATCCATATCTGTAGTTTCAGGTGCTGCACATCTCGTTTCTTCACACCATAGACAATTGCCTTCAGATGATCCCAAAGATAAAAGTCTAAGGGGGTCAGATCGGGAGACCTTGGGGGCCATTCAACTGGCCCACGATGACCAATCCACTTTCCAGGAAACTGTTCATCTAGGAATGCTTGGACCTGGCACCCATAATGTGGTGGTGCACCATCTTGCTTAAAAAACTCAGGGAACGTCCCAGCTTCAGTGCGCAAAGAGGGAAACACATCATCATGTAGCAATTTCAAATATCCAGTGGCCTTGAGATTTCCGTTGATGAAGAATGGACCCACTATCGTTGTACCCCATATACCACACCAAACCATCACTTTTGTTGTTCCAACAGTCTTGGAGGGATCCATCCAATGTGGGTTAGTGTCACACATATAGTGGTGGTTTTGTTTGTTAACTCCACCATTCACATAAAAGTTTGCCTCATCATTGAACAAAATCTTCTGCGTGAACTGAGGGTCCTGTTCCAATTTTTGTTTTGCCCATTCTGCAAATTCTGTCTGCCGATCTGGGTCATCCTCATTGAGATGCTGCAGTAGCTGGAGTTTGCAAGTGTGCCATTTGTGAGTAGCTAATATCCGCCAAAGGGATGTTCGACTAATGCCACTCTCCAGTGACATGCGGCAAGTGCTACGCTGTGGGCTCTTGCTGAATGAAGCTAGGACAGCCACTGATGTTTTGTCATTAGTGACAGTTGTCTTTGGTCCACATTTTGGCAAATCCAACAATGAACTAGTTTCACGAAACTTAGCGAGCAGTTTGCTGACTGTAGCATGGGAAGTGGATGGTCTCATAGGGTGTCTTGCATTGAAATCTGCTGCAATGACCCGGTTACTGCGTTCACCAGATATCAACAGAATTTCGATCCGCTCCTCACATGTTAACCTCTTCGACGTATCAATGGCTGTGAACAAAGACAAACCTGTAAATAACTCATGAAAGAATAAAGTTACGTTGAAACCAAGCACACCATTGTTTTTCTTGTGATATTACCAATAAGTTTGATGTGTCACATGGCCCTCCTCCTATTGAAAAAACAAACGTTGTATCCAAGATGTCCGACTTCTAAATGGCCACCATGGTCACCACCCATCTTGAGGAGTACATCTTCAATAACAGAGTCTGAAGATCAGATGTTGTTGCTGCTCTGACTCAGACCCAATCTAAGCAGTCAGACAACATATTTGTAAAGTTAACACATCAACACACACAGAGCTGAGCCCCTCCCACCTGTCCTGCTACAGGTGGAGTCCCGCCTCCTTCCAGGAAGCAGCTCACCTGTGTGTCCGTGTTTAGTGTCCAGCTGTGGAGTGGAGCTTGTTGTTGGTGTGTGTGAAGAAACTGTAAGTTTGCTTTGTTTCCTCCTTTAACAGTTAAAGACAGGCTTGAGTGATTTTTTTTATATTCCTGGAGAAAGTGGAGTTTGTAAATTATTCTTCTTGTATCTGCCGTTTAGAAAAATCTGTGTAGTCCTCTGCTTAAAACTACTGCCTCATAATAGGGGATAGCTCAGTAGGAAGAGTGGTGGTTCCGTGATCCAAGATCAGGGGTTCAAATCCATTGAAAGGCTACCCTGAGGTACCCCTGAGCAAGGTACTGTCCCTACACACTGCTCCCCGGTGTGGCTGCTCACTGCTTCACTGAGTGAAAGGGTCTAATGCAGAGAGAATAGTTTCCCCATGGGGATCTATGAAGTATCCATTATTATTATCATAAACTATTGGCTCTGGTCCAACAAACTCTTCACTCCAAACAAAGAGAGGACGTGGAACAGGTTTTACATTTTTACTCAACAGAAGTTCCTAGTAAACAAGCAGCTGCCTGAAGGCAACAGTTTGAACAGTCACTGAATCACTGAAACTAGGATCTGTGACTTTTCTCTGTTGTAAATAAATTAGAGATGGACCAATCCGATATTACGTATCGGTATCGGTCCAATACTGACGTAAATTACTGGATCGGATATCGGCGAGAAATTAAAAAATGTAATCCGATCCATTAAATATTTTTTTTTAAAAACACCTCACAAAACTTGCGACACGGCGTAACTCGGCTCATAACCGTAGCACGTTGGAGCAGTGTGGTCACGTGATAGAGCGGCTGTGTGTATTTGTAGCCTCGCTAGCAAACCAGCATTTCATCTCCGAGGAAGTTATCCCAGAGGGAAGTAAAGCAAATGTGTAAGTTCATCTCTGAATGGTTGTAAAGCATTCCCACGTTAAGCTTAACAACCGATATATGGAGCGTCTGCCTCTTCTCTCTCCCTCCGTCTCCTGCTGCTACTTTAGTCATGAAACTGCTTAATAATCAGCTGATCGGCTTTTCTGTCGCGAGTCGGTCTCTCTTCTTTGTTTTTGGCCCACTTTGCACCACAAGGAGGAAAACAGCAGCTGAACAACAGCAGCACGTTTAAGCTTGATAAGCTGTTGTTAGAATTTATTTAATATTACTTTCTACACCAGGATCCTTTTCTACGTAGCTGACGGCTGATAACTGTGCAGGGGCGGATCTAGCAAAGTGTAGCCAGGGGGCCGATAGGGCATGAACAGGGAAAAGGGGGGCACAAAGACTTTTCTTTCTTATTCTCATTTAAAATGTCTAGCTTTTAATAAATAAGTAAATATGTGAATCTTACACCCAAAGTTTTAATCTTGTGTAAAATGTATAGAAGTCCATTACTGTATATAGTAACTATTAAGTCTAATTTACCCTAGTAAGCTATACTACTTTTTCCTTTGGGAAGGTACCATCTGTGCATTCTGCAATTCTGTAGAAGAAAGGTGTTGAATCTATTTATTTTTTCTTGAAAAATAATTTATTTATGTGCATTTTTTCACCCTGCATCAAATTAAAGTACTAAAGTGCTAAGTACTCTTTAAAATACCAGAATAGGGAGGATGGAGCAGGTTTAAGTTTATTAGATTGATCAGTGTTGCTGAACTATGAAATATTTTGGGTGCAGTGTATTTTTTACATACAGGTATAACAGAATAGCTTTAGTGTTATTGTTTATTTAAACTTGAGTATGAACTTATACAAAAAGCAGCAAGATATTAAAAAACAGTTTTATTGATTAAAAAAACACTATATCGGATTCATATCGGTATCGGCAGATATCCAAATTTATGATATCGGTATCGGTATCGGACTTAAAAAAGTGGTATCGTGCCATCTCTAAAATAAATATGATTACCTTATTTGTACAGATGTTATTCAGTCTGTATTTCAGTGTGAAACAGAAAAAAATGATCTAAGTCACTTTAGGGAATGTGAGTCCAAATAGACTATTAAAAGTGCAGAAGAACAACAGATGAACAAGATTTATTAAAACAGAAAATAAAAGAAATGCAAACAAATCAGTTAGGGATTTTTTTCTTTTGAGTCTCTCTTTGTCTTACATTTATTTCAGAGTAGATCTGGATCTGAACTATAAAAGTTAAATATATTACTGTTGCCTATTTTTTAAATGTCCGATTAACTCAGAGATAGTTGGAACAAGCTCTACTGAATGATCTGCTGTGTAATAACACTGACAGTATGGACTGACATATGCTGTGTAAAAATACAACAACACTGTTATGATTTATTATTATTTCTCCTGGCTTGACTGTAAAAACTAAGTTCGTGGTCTCAATAAAGTTTCTTTGAAAAGAAAACAGATTGAAGCCTTGAAGAAAACTGATGACTGGAAAGTCGTATCATGTGCTGCATTCAGGAGCAACAGTGAACCATCTGAACAGACAGTTGTTTTCCAGAGTTTAGAAACAGTGTAGATCACTTTGAATGCCAGCCAATATATTAATTATCTTATCACCAAATTTATGTTCCTTTTTTACTATCAAATTATATAATTATATATTACAGTTTCTCATGAGAAAAATCACTTTTCAGCTTTATAAAACCTAAAATACACTTAAAATTCCAGCAGGAATCTGCTCAGACAAAAACATTAAGAAATAATATTTAAAATCACGTTAAATCCGATGACAGAAAATCAGAAATAAAAGTGAAGATCTGCCTCCTCCTCCCTCCCACCTGTCCTGCTTCAGTTGGAGTCTTCTTCGCCTTCTTCCAGGAAGCTGCTCACTTGTGTGTCCGTGTTTAGTGTCCAGGTGTGGAGTGGAGCTTGTTGTTGGTGTCTCTGTGATGTTTGGACCAGATGTTCATCTCTTATTTCAGGACAAACTTTGATCACTCTTATATTTGAAGAGAAATCCACGTGGTTATGGATTATTGATTGACTGAATCCACACTGATTAGCAGTCAGTAACTCTGCACTGAAACATTTGTTACTGTGATGAACAGTTAATCAGTATGAAACTTTAGACACTGATCAGTGATCTGACTGAACATTGTTACCAATTAAAGGAAGAACAATCAGATAAAATCAGTTCGTTCTTACGAAGTTGGTTTCCAGGTTTTACTGAAGTCACATAAAAGGGAAAAAAGAAATACAGGTCAGTTTAGAAGAGTTACACAAAGTTATACAAAATTACTGAGAAGAAAATTTAGATTTTCACAAATACTGCAAACATTTACAGCATGATTTCAATCGTGTACCTGATAACAACATCCATATATGGAGGCTATTTGATGACAATAATCTTGTGTTAAATACATTTATATAGTCCCTCAATGATACATTTAGATAAGTTAAATAGTTGAACTGATCATGTTAAAATGTGTTGGTTGTATTAAATTAAAGACACATTAAGTGTTCAAAGACAGTGGTTTTTCTTTTCCTTTAGAGCAGGTTTACTCATGTACTCTTGTTTACTCATCGCCACACAAGATACAATCAGAAGCTCAAGTAATCAAAAATAAACTGTCATGGCTGGCGGGGCAAGCCGTGTTGAATATAAAGGACCCAAGATGCAGAAACAGCTGTGAAGTGAGTGCGCTTTATTGAAATTGTGACGGTACAAACAGCAGTGGAGATGGCATGTGCAGAACCCAAGATAACCTATACTAGAAAAACTAACAAAACAGAGACACAGGGAGGCTACACAGATGAACCAGCAACAAGCAGGAGAAAACACAGGGCTTATATACTGTTACGAGTTCAAAATATTGGGGATGGATACAAGAGGAAAACCAAAAATAACAACACTGGTCCGGCCGGGTTGAGTCAGACGACGATTTAATGAACACACGTGTGGGAGATGGATACCGTACGCAGACAGCATCAAAATCTCTCTCGAAAAACATACAACAATAGTTTTTTATGAACATCAGGGTATTAGAATGCCCCCTCATGCGTAAAGTAGGTACAATACAATCAATGTTGACAATGTTGACAACTTTTAACACATTGACAGAACATCTTCTTCTTGCCTAGGCCAGATCCTTCCCCATAATCTCCTCACTCCGCTTATCCCCTGGGACAAACCGTCTCTCCTGCGAACACAATCAAACAGCAACAAGGCGTTGCAAACTGTTTTCTAAATATTTGACCCTGGGTTTAACCACTGATTGTGTGTGTGCGCGTGTGTGCCTCGACCTCAACATTCACTAGGGATGGGTATCGAAAACCGGTTCTTGTTGAGAACCGGTTCCCACTGTTTCAATTCCTTGGAATCGTTTGCCATTTTTGCAAACGATTCCCTTATCGATTCCAGTCACCCCGAATGACGTCACCACGTTGCGGAGCGTCGGAGCGTACCTGGCAGGAAATACGGCGTCTAAGTGGCTCAAACCCTTAAAAGTTTGGTTATACTTTACGAGAACAGATGACAACAGGGCAACTTGCAATACTTGCAAAGTAGATACTTCATTTAAGGGAGGAAACTCTACAAATATGCAAAAGCATGTGCTCACAAAACACGCGATGACCTTAAATGAATGTCGTGTTTTTAATTCCGCTCCGGACTCGTGAATCTCAACCCAGCAGCAGCAGCGGTAACATTTGCACGTCCTCTCCCGTTAATGCGGCAGGTAAATAATCAACTAACAGTGCATATTATGTTAGCGCGATCTGGTTTATTACAAAACCTGCCATTACTGTGCGTTTAGGTGACCATGATGAGAGAGACAGACAGAGTCTGGCTGGCGCTCGCTGGCAGTTCTCGCTGCAGTCCACCGGTAGCGTCTCTTTTCAGGCCTGAATGTCACCGAGCAGTGACTAAGTTTGTGGTAAAAACCTTGCAGCCATTTGCCACAGCAGATGGTAAGTGAATGTGTTTAATTGTAGGCAGGGACATTACTGGATATTCTTGTGTAATTGCTACAGAATAATTTATGTTATACTTTGTTATTGCTACAGAAGATTATTTATTTTATTATTTTACATTTACATTTATTTCCTGGGGACCCTGTGACACCCCACTGAAGAGCCATAGGCTGGTTCTCTTAAGATCTCACTGTTGGGTTTGTAAGGCCATGTTACTCCTAAATTTCTATCTTGTTCAAAGAGAAGATATAAAACAAAATTCTAAGCTAATCGACCGAAACATAACCACAAAAAACAAAGAATCTGAACCACTCAGTCCAAATACAAGGGCATAAGAGTCCGAGACCCTGTTTCAGGAGGGCGACCATGATCTCAGCAGAAAAGGAGTTCATGGCGAAGCCGTTCAGGTGGCCGACCAGGGGGTCGAGGGCACAACAGTCCGTAGTTGAAAAGTTCAGGGGGCCGACCCGGAGGCCGACAGCACAGGAGTTCATGACCGAAGAGTTCACGTGGCCGTGGAAAGTGGCAGTGGTGAAGCGAGCATGGCTGACCACACTTGGATGACGTGGCAGGCGGCTGGCGGCACGGACGAGACCTGTCGGGTGGCTTGGCTGGTGGTCGAAGGTGGTGTGGATGTGGACGAGGATCCTTGGATGGTTTGGTGGGTTTCTGTGGACGGGCTGTCTTGAAAGGCCCCGGACACAGCCATGCTGGACGTGGCTTGGGCGAGACTAGACCAGGCGTGGCGACGACCTCTGGCTTGGGCGAGACCAGACCAGGCGCGGCGGCTGCAGGTGGTGGACCAGGTGGTGGCGCTGCAGCAGACGTTGCGGAATGCTGGATGGGCACGGCTGAACCTCCAGCTGGCATGGCAGGACCAGGCGAGGCGTCGTCCTCAGGCTGAGGTATGGCAAGGCCAGCAGGTACGTGGCGTCGACCTCTGGCTGGGTTGTGGCAGGCGAGACGAGCAGGTGCGTGGGACAAGATTAAGTTCACTTTAAATCTGACGACACAAGGTTAAAAATTTAGACTGAAATTCTAATTTTTCCTTGACTGAAAATAACCGGCATCTTAAAAAAAATATTTTTATGAATATGATGGGCAGCACGGTGGTATGGTGGTTAGCACTGTTGCCGCACAGCAAGAAGGTCCTGAGTTCAATTCCACCATCAGGCCGGGGTCTATCTGTGTGGAGTTTGCATGTTCTCCCCGTGTTTGCGTCGGTTCCCTCCGGGTGCTTCCTCCCACCATCCAAAGACATGCAGCTTGTGGGGATAGGTTAATTGGATAATCCAAATTGCCACTTGGTGTGAATGTGCGAGTGAATGTGAATGTGAGTGTGAATGCTTGTCTGTCCCTGTGTGTTGGCCCTGCGACAGACTGGCGACCTGTCCAGGGTGTACCCCGCCTCTCGCCCTATGACAGCTGGGATAGGCTCCAGTGCCCCCCGCGACCCTGAAAAGGATAAGCGGAAGCGAATGGATGGATGTATGATGTGAGACAGAGGAGAGACCTTCTGTCAAAGCGCCCCAGGGTGGCTGTGGCTACAATGTAGCTTGCCATCATCAGTGTGTGAATGTGTGGATGACTGGATGTGCGCTTTTGGGTCCTTAGGGACCAGTAAAGCGCTATACAAATACAGGCCATTTACCATGTACCATTCTTGTGTTCTCCTTTCTTGGCTTCCCCTCAATAAGCAGTTCCCCTTATGAAATCAGTCTTTCTGTATCTAATGGCTGCTTTTGTGTGGCTTTGTGTGGCTCCTTATCTTGAAATCTGAGTCTGTTTGGCACTCCACAGCTGATGGCAGCTTCCACTGCCTCACACTGCTGTCTGACTGCATTCAGCTGACACCAATGAAGCAGGAAAGAAGCAGCTGATATTTGGACAGCACACATGATGGAAAGGAGGATTTCAGTTGATGTGCACATGAATGATTAGTGTTTCCTCTGCAGGTGAAGGTAGAAAGTGTGTGTGAGCTGAATTGAGCAGCATGGATCAGTGTGAGGACAGAGAGGAGGGAGCCCCTCCCTCTAAAAGCACTCTGTGTGGGGAACATGAGAGCCAGACCAAAGCTCAGAGGTGAGATGACCATCTCTAACTGTCCATGACTCTTCTCCATGTCACAGCTCAGCACTCACATCACTGCTCCATCATTATTCACAGGAACCCACCTGGACCTCCACCCAGCTCTGTGTCCTTAAAGAGTGACGGGTCTAAAGATATGCCTGTTGGTTTTAAATCCGAGCCTCTGTCTGCTGCAGAGAGGTGAGCTGTTAGTAACATGAACTCATTGAATTAACTGCTTGATGTTGTTCTGCAGCGCAAACACGTCATTCCCTCAATCCCATTTAAACTGTCTCCTAAAAACAAGCCTTTGGTTCCTAAACAACTAAAAATCCACTTCAGCAAAAAGGAAGTGAAAAATGAATAAATATATTTTTTAGCATGAGCTAAAGCAGAAAGTTATGTCATTCTTTGAGTACACTGAATATTTAGTTGTTCATATTTTTAATAGCTATTTTTTAAACATTATTTATACAAAACAAATATCACTGTTATCAGAGTTTGGATGTTTAGAGTGATTGGAGTTGCAATGTTGTTAATGTTCAGATAGGGATAGAAATATTACAAAAACAAGAGAATGTGAAGAAAAGAGAACTGAAACAATGTCTTTGTGTCAAATATGCTACCATCAGAGCTACAGACATTATCAAGTGGGATTTTCTGTTTTATTTATTTAATTTAAAAAAATGTGTTTTTTTGAGTGTAAAGGAACAGCAAGTTGCGTTTCACATTGCAATGTTTTGTTGTATTATTCTGACTCCTCATGGTTCCTCCACAGAGTGGACCAGCAGAGCTCAGAGGTTCCCAGTGGTCAGTCTGCTCAGCAGCATCAAACACAGCTGGACTCCATATTTATGGTCTGTACATGTACAACAACTACTTTCTCTACTAAACGGCAAATACATTGCCCATAAATAAATAACTAAATCAAAAAAATCAAAAAATTAATCAGGAAACAGTAAGCTTAAAAAGATGTGTTTTAAGACTACCTAAAATAGAGGAAGAGCACTAATGTTGCAAATGTTCTGTGGGGAAATGTACCAGTGGACACTGGAGGCTAATGTGAGCAGATGGGAAAATAACAGTAGCAGAGGAGGAGGAGCCCAGAGTACAGGATGCGGTGGTGATATGCAGAACATCAGATATGGAGGTAGGAGTTTGTGGAGGCTTTAAAAGTAAGAAGCAGAATCTAAAATCAATATGATAACTCAGAGGAAGCCAGTGAAGTGGTTGAAGGACAGTAGTAATGGTTTCTATGGAGGGCATTCTGGTAATGATTTTGCACCAGCTGAAATCTATGGAGACATTTGTGTGGTAATCTAGAAAGGATAAATTATAATAATCCATATGGAATATAACTAGAGCTTGTACAAGAATGGCAGTACTGTTAGCAGAATGATAACTAATAATATGTAGTTGGAAATATTATGACCAAGTAATATTATTGATAAGTATTTCAAAGTTTAGATCATTATCAAGAGAAACATCTAGGCTATTCAGCTCTGAATAACAGTGTATGTTCAAACAATATATTATATGGATTACCTAGAGCCAGCTGCTGAGTGATCGTAAAAATTAAAGTACTGAAAAGGGGCATAAAAATATTACACTGCACAGTGCAGTGACACTGTGGATGAAAATTTCAGGAGACTGAAAGACACTATTATAGTAGAGAAATGAGATCTAGTTTTCACCTCACCAGATCTGACAAATGTTCCATAATATTTAGCTGGACATATAGCATCCTTATAATTTTGTGTGTTTGATACGTATTCTTATGAACAACATGAGTGATAACTTTTAGTGGCAACATTTAGATTTAAGAGCAATAGATAGATAGATAGCAATTAGATGGAAATTAGATGTGGAAAATGTCCTGAAGAAATGTGGATTTTACCTTTTCCCACTTCTTCATTCATTCAGGTATTATGTATATTGCACCTAGTTAAACTCATTCTCGGAAATGTACCTCATCCTATGTACTTCTTTTCTCTCCTGTGTGAGAAAAGCTCTTGGGTCATTCATAAAATATTCTATTCCAGATACTAGAGGACAAAATCATCGCTTTTGTGAAGAACGAGCTGAAGAATATCAAGAGAGACCTCAGTCCAGATGACCTACAGTGTTTCAAGAGTCAATGTGAGGATGAAGATGTATTACAGAGTGTGGATGAAGAACAGAGAAAAGCATTTGTGACAATTACAGTGGACTTCCTGAAGAAAATGAAGCAGAATAAGTTTGCTGAGCATTTGCTAAGAAGTGAGAATCATTCTCTAAATATTTAGGCTGATAAAACATTCAAAAATGTCTCAAGAAGTAGAAAAAAAATACATTCACATGCAATTGATAAATCCTTGAGTGTGTGTGTGTTTGGGTGTGTGTGTGTGTGTCCTTCAGGAAACTGCAATAGGAACTTCCAGTTGCATCAACATGAATTTAAATCTGCTCTGAAGAAGAAGTTCCAGTGTGTGTTTGAGGGCATCGCTAAAGCAGGAAACCCAACCCTTCTGAATCAGATCTACACAGAGCTCTACATCACAGAGGGAGGGACTGCAGAGGTCAATGATGAACATGAGGTCAGACAGATTGAAACAGCATCCAGGAAACCAGATAGTCTAGAAGCAATAATCACAAAAGAAGACATCTTTAAAGCCCCACCTGGAAGAGATGAACCAATCAGAACAGTGCTGACAAAGGGAGTGGCTGGCATTGGGAAAACAGTCTTAACACAGAAATACACCTTGGACTGGGCTGAAGACAAAGCCAACCAGGACATCCAGTTCATATTTCCATTCACTTTCAGAGAGCTGAATGTGCTGAAAGAGGAAAAGTTCAGCTTGGTGGAACTTGTTCATCACTTCTTTACTGAAACCAAAGAAGCAGGAATCTGCAGCTTTGAAGACTTCCAGGTTGTGTTCATCTTTGATGGTCTGGATGAGTGTCGACTTCCTCTGGACTTCCACAAAACTACAATCCTAACTGACCCTAGAAAGTCCACCTCAGTGGATGTGCTGCTGATAAACCTCATCAGGGGGAACCTGCTTCCCTCTGCTCTCCTCTGGCTAACCACACGACCTGCAGCAGCCAATCAGATCCCCCCAAAATGTGTTGACATGGTGACAGAAGTCAGAGGGTTCACTGACCCACAGAAGGAGGAGTACTTCAGGAAGAGATTCAGAGATAAAAAGCAGATCAGCAGGATCATCTCCCACATCAGGACATCACGAAGCCTCCACATCATGTGCCACATCCCAGTCTTCTGCTGGATCACTGCTACAGTTCTGGAGGATGTGCTGGAAACCAGAGAGGGAGGACAGCTGCCCAAGACCCTGACTGAGATGTACATCCACTTCCTGGTGGTTCAGGTTAAAGTGAAGAAGGTCAAGTATGATGGAGGAGCTGAGACGGATCCACACTGGAGTCCAGACAGCAGGAAGATGATGGAGTCTCTGGGAAAACTGGCTTTTGATCAGCTGCAGAAACGAAACCTGATCTTCTATGAATCAGACCTGACAGAGTGTGGCATCGATATCAGAGCAGCCTCAGTGTACTCAGGAGTGTTCACACAGATCTTTAAAGAGGAGAGAGGACTGTACCAGGACAAGGTGTTCTGCTTCATCCATCTGAGTGTTCAGGAGTTTCTGGCTGCTCTTCATGTCCATCTGACCTTCATCAACTCTGGAGTCAATCTGCTGGAAGAACAACAAACGACCTCCAAGGAGTCTGAAACAGGAGCATCTGCAGAGGAACACTTCTACCAGAGTGCTGTGGACAAGGCCTTACAGAGCCAAAATGGACACCTGGACTTGTTCCTCCGCTTCCTCCTGGGTCTTTCACTGCAGACCAATCAAAATCTCTTACAAGGCCTTCTGACACAGGAAGAAAGTAGCTCACAGACCAATCAGGAAACAGTCCAGTACATCAAGAACAAGCTCAGTGAGAATCTGTCTGCAGAGAAAAGCATCAATCTGTTCCACTGTCTGAATGAACTGAATGATCGTTCTCTAGTGGAGGAGATCCAACAGTCCCTGAGATCAGGACGTCTCTCCACAGATAAACTGTCTCCTGCTCAGTGGTCATCTCTGGTCTTCATCTTACTCACATCAGAAAAAGATCTGGATGTGTTCGACCTGAAGAAATATTCTGCTTCAGAGGAGGCTCTTCTAAAGCTGCTGCCAGTGGTGAAAGCCTCTAACAAAGCCCTGTATGTATGCATCTCTGCACACTTTTATTGCTTAAATATTTATGTTTTGTACAGTTTACCGCAGCAGAAATCTTAGGATTTCTAAAACATTAGTGGATGTAACCCTTATCAAAGTGGACCCACAGCTCTTTTTTTTTAACTCTTCAAAAACTAATATAAATAAAAAGGAAATAATAAAAATCCCTGAAAGGAGTTAAAGCAGTTTGTTTCCAACAGAGGATGACGGGTAGCTGCATCATGGTTCAGTACGTGATAATTAAGGACTATTTTTAACTCTATCTACCAACAACAATCAGAGATATTTTATTTGGAAAGTATGAATGCCTGCTTCAGTGGGTACTGATCTATAATCACTTAAAATGATAGCTCCCTGCTTGCAACAGATACAGAGGTGTGACTGTGCTGTTTCAAACCAAGTTTTATGTTATTTCTTTTTTTTTTTTCTATGCTTGCATTACAAGTTGTATTCTTATTTATGAGGCAGCCATGGTATTATTTGTTATTCTTGTCCTAAGTTGACATTAGTAATTAATTCATTCAAAATTAATTTGATCACAAATATAATTGATTTCAGACTGTCTGGCTGTAACCTCTCAGAGAGAAGCTGTGAAGCTCTGCGCTCAGTTCTCATTTCTAAGTGTTTTAGTCTGGGAGAACTGGACCTGAGTAACAATGACCTGCAAGACTCAGGAGTAAAACTTCTATCTGCTGGACTGAAGAGTCCAAACTCTTCACTGAAATCTCTCAGGTGAGGATTAATTTTTTTTTTCATTAATTTAAAGAATTGGTCTGGATTATACTATCGACCAAACAAAAGCATTGTTCAATTTGTCCTTTTGTTAATATTTAGGTGTATTAGTTTCTGAATTATACAAATTTTATTTATTGATTTCCATATCCATTTAAAAAAACATTGAGCATGAACATTTGTGTATAGTGTGCTTTTTGACCACTAGTGTGCTGAGTGATTTCAGATATTTTGGATTTATAACATATCATTTTCTTTTCATTGCTACAAACTGTTTCATACAGGATTGCAGCAAAAGTACTTCAAACCTTTTTTTTTTTTTTTTTTTTTTTTACAGCAGCACAGAGGTTGTCAGGTCCTGATTTTGATTCCAACACTGGGTCATTTCTGTGTGGAGTTTGATTGTTCTGCTCGTGTTTGTGTGGGTTCTCTACTGATACTTCGACTTCCTCCCACAGTCCAAAGACATGCAGTTAGTGGGATTAGGTTAATTGGTCGTTGTAGATTTCCCACAGGTGTGAATGTGAGTGCGAATGGTTGTTTGTCTCTATCTGTTAGCCCTGTGACAGGCCCATTTTTAAGCAGATACCCAGGGGTTTATCTTTCCAAAGAAATTTGGAAATATGCGAATCCAGAGATCTGAACCAGTCTTGTGATGTTTACTCGGGATCATTAAAATAAATTTTTTTGTTTTGGCAAGACCATCATTATTGCTGTGACCCATGAGTGATATGGGTAGAGATTTCCATCTTTCTTTCTTTTTTTTTATGCCTGTCCCGTTTGGTTCTTTTGCCATCAAAATTATTGTCTAAAGGCAAAGAAAGATGTCCCAACAGATTTACTTTACCAAATGGACCATCCCAGCCTCGCCGAAATGGTCCATTTGATTCACCTTTTGTTGTTTATTTTATTTTCACTTGCTAAATACGGGACAGACTTGACTGGGGAAAAGAAAGGGGAGAAAGAAAGAGGGAAAGAAAAACGGCAGGGAAGAGGGACGGGGATAAAGGGCAAAAAAAAACAACAAAAAAAAGACAGACAAAAAAAAATTACATTTATCAATCACCTGGATCACCTGTTGAGAAAGAAAAAAGGGGAAACAAGCAAAAACAGAGAGCAATATAATGAATAACATCATTGCGATGATCTATGTGAATATAACAGTGAATACTAAATATTAAATATTATTGTGCAGCACGTAACATCGACAGTGCACAGTGTGCTTTGAGGTAGCAGCCAAAAAGGGTGTTGTTTGTGTGTGTGAGCACCCTTGTGCACACCTGTGAGCATGAGCACGCTTGTATTTAACAGGTTCCTTCATGTAATGATCTGCTAGAGCAGTGGTTCTTAACCTTGTTGGAGGTACCGAACCCCATCAGCTTCATATGCGCATTCACCGAACCCCTCTTTAGTGAAAAGTATTTTTTTTTCCAAATTCAAGCCATAGATATGTTTTTTACTAGTGCACAAAATGAGCCGTGCATGAACATCACCTTGTTCAAAGAACAAAACCAACACAATGCATGAACTTACAACAAATTACATACCTGTAAATTAGTGTGACTTCTGCTGTTGCCTTTGAGAGACCAGTTCAGATATGCGTGGCTTCACCTTGGCAAGTGCCAGTGTCATTTTCACAGAAAAGTCTGTTCCTTTTCTTCGGTTTTATGTCCAGCATCGTCGAAAAGGATTGCTCGCAAATATATGTTGTAACAAATGGTATAAAAAAATCCAGGGCTTTCTTAGCAATAATTGGTTACTTGTCCATTTGTCGACACCAAAACGTTGAGAGTGTTGTTGTTCTGAAGAGTTGCTGTTGAACCTGGCTCTGCTGAATTTCAATGATTATGTCAAGGTATTCATCATTGACATCTGCTGTCTCAACAGCAAACGTGAACGGCTGTCTCACCCATGCTGGATATGACTCTCTTGTAGGGAAATATCTGTCGAGAGACTTTGCAAGCTCATCTAAGTGCGTTGCAATTGTTTGCTTCAGTTCCGTGGATACAGAAATATCTCTGATTCCAGACACATCTTCGACCTTACTTACACAGTTGTCCAGAAGGGGGAAGTTTTTGAAGTTGTTGTTCTCTGTTCGTCGTTTCCATAACATTAGCTTTTTTTGAAAAGCCTTCAGGTGTTTTTCCTCTTCTATGATATTGACTCCACCACCCTGCATCTGCTGATTGAGATGACTGAGAGCTGCGAATATATCAGGCATGTACGCTAAAATGAGAATGAACTCAGGATTTTTGAAGCAATCTGCATGACAGTGTTGGTGCTCTTGCAAAAACAGGGCTAATTCCACACACATGGCAAAAACACGATTCAGCACCTGTCCCCGGGATAACCACCGAACATTAGAATGGTACAGAAGTACAGGGTGGGCCATTTATATGGATACACCGTAATAAAATGGGAATGGTTGGTGATATTAAAGTCCTGTTTGTGGCACATTAGTATATGTGAGGGGGAAAACTCCTCAAGATGGGTGCTGACCATGGTGGCCATTTAGAAGTCGGTCATCTTGGATACAACTTTTGTTTTTTCAATAGGAAGAGGGCCATGTGACACATCAAACCTATTGGTAATGTCACAAGAAAAACAATGGTGTGCTTGGTTTCAACATAACTTTATTCTTTCATGAGTTATTTACAAGTTTCTGACCACTTATAAAATGTGTTCAATGTGCTGCCCATTGTGTTGAATTGTCAATGCAACCCTCTTCTCCCACTCTTCACACACTGATAGCAACACCGCAGGATACTGGATGCCAGCACAGGCATCCAGTATCCGTAGTTTCAGGTGCTGCACATCTCGTTTCTTCACACCATAGACAATTGCCTTCAGATGACCCCAAAGATAAAAGTCTAAGGGGGTCAGATCGGGAGACCTTGGGGGCCATTCAACTGGCCCACGACGACCAATCCACTTTCCAGGAAATTGTTCATCTAGGAATGCTCGGACCTGGCACCCATAATGTGGTGGTGCACCATCTTGCTGGAAAAACTCAGGGAACGTGCCAGCTTCAGTGCATAAAGAGGGAAACACATCATCATGTAGCAATTTCAAATATCCAGTGGCCTTGAGGTTTCCATTGATGAAGAATGGACCCACTATCGTTGTACCCCATATACCACATCAAACCATCACTTTTGTTGTTCCAACAGTCTTGGAGGGATCCATCCAATGTGGGTTAGTGTCAGACCAACAGCGGTGGTTTTGTTTGTTAACTTCACCATTCACATAAAAGTTTGCCTCATCACTGAACAAAATCTTCTGCGTGAACTGAGGGTCCTGTTCCAATTTTTGTTTTGCCCATTCTGCAAATTCTGTGCGCCGATCTGGGTCATCTTCGTTGAGATGCTGCAGTAGCTGGAGTTTGTAAGGGTGCCATTTGTGAGTAGCTAATATCCGCCGAAGGGATGTTCGACTAATGCCACTCTCCAGTGACATGCGGCGAGTGCTACGCTGTGGGCTCTTGCTGAATGACGCTAGGACAGCCACTGATGTTTCTTCATTAGTGACAGTTTTCTTGCGTCCACATTTTGGCAAATCCAACAATGAACTAGTTTCACGAAACTTAGCAAGCAGTTTGCTAACTGTAGCATGGGAGATGGATGGTCTCGTAGGGTGTCTTGCATTGAAATCTGCTGCAATGACCCGGTCACTGCGTTCACCAGATATCAACAGAATTTCGATCCGCTCCTCACGTGTTAACCTCTTCAACATGTCAATGGCTGTGAACAAAGAGAAACTTGTAAATAACTCATGAAAGAATAAAGTTACGTTGAAACCAAGCACACCATTGTTTTTCTTGTGACATTACCAATAAGTTTGATGTGTCACATGACCCTCTTCCTATTGAAAAAACAAAAGTTGTATCCAAGATGGCCGACTTCTAAATGGCCACCATGGTCAGCACCCATCTTGAGGAGTTTGCCCCCTCACATATACTAATGTGCTACAAACAGGACTTTAATATCACCAACCATTCCCATTTTATTACGGTGTATCCATATAAATGGCCCACCCTGTACTTCGAATTCAGAGTCCATTTCTTTACACAGCTCACTGAAGATGCGGTGCCTCAGAGCACTATTTCGCACATAGTTCACACATTCCACACATTCCACCACACTTTTTAATACTTCTGCCATTTTTGGAGGCAAGGTTTTTGTTGCCAATGCATGCCTGTGCAAAATACAATGAGTCACAATGATGTGTGGTGCATCGGCTTTTACTAGCGCACCAAAACCAGAGTACAGAGTACCATCCGTACAAACTGCAGAAACCATGTCCCACGAAAGATTGTTGTTTCTGAAGAAGTTATCCACAAGTTTCTTCACATCAGCTGCCTTAATTGTTGTTGTAAGAGGCTTACAAAATAAAAAAATCTTCTTTTATCATGTCATCTTTCACATAGCGCACAAAAACAGTAAACTGGCTCAGAGTAGCAACGTCTGCGCTCTCATCGAGCTGAAGGCTGAATTTTGCCGGGCTTGAAATCAGATCGGCGACTACTTGAGCCAAGATGTCTTTACTCATGTCTTCTATTCTGTCGCTGATGGTGTCATTTGAAAGAGGAATTTGTGATAATTTACCTTCGGCCGCTGTTCCGAGTATCAGATTTGCCATCTTTAACGCGGCTGGTTTCACAAGTGTTTCACCAATGGTGTGTGGCTTGCCCTGCTTTGCGATCAGGTAAGTAACTTCGTACGATGCTGTGAGGATCGGTTTGTTAACGGGTACAAATCCAAGAGAAAGGCAGAGTGGGCCTTTAATCGAATCTGTCTCTCTTCACCTTGAATTCAGCAAGTGTTCTGTTCTTGTATTCCCCGTCTCCATGCAATTCAAGAAGTGTTCCTTTAGTTTTGCCGGTGCGAGACTAGAGTTGCTCAACTTGGCGTTGCAAATCATGCAGATAGGACGCTCACTCCCATCACGTTCCGTGATACATGTGAATGCATATTGTACATATTCATCCGACCACTTTCTTCTTTTGCCCGACATAGTTAGTATGGATTAAAATGTTTTAAAAAATCACACGAAGTACTACCACGACATTCACATGTTGACTACTGTGCGCGCTACATTCCCTGCAACCCTGATTGGCATGATCATCTGCAGCCAGTGATGGCCAGAAGGGGGTGTGTCATCACAAATTTACACGATAATTCGGGTGTGTCTGGACCTCTGCGACCTCCGCGGTGGAGGCTCTGCCGAACCCCTGAGACTGACTCACCGAATCCCTAGGGTTTGGTCGAACCCAGGTTAAGAAACACTGTGCTAGAGGGTGTGGGGAGCCATAGCCCCGTCCTCCAGGGCATGAAGCAGATATGGAGGAGATCAAGGCTCCAGACATCCAGAGGCCCTTAGAACACAAGAAACCAAGGAAGACTAACGGAGGGGCACTATCCCAGAAAGAGCTGAGGAGAGTCCCAGATGAGAGGTCACTCGGCAGCCACGGAGGAGAAGCCAGGGGGGGTTGCAGTTACGTGCCCGTGAGCTCCACCGGCAGCCAGCTGTGCCAGAGTGACCGAGCCCCAGGCTGAGAGGTCGAGGGCACCCCACCCCTGAAGTGGCCCGAGCGAACCCCGGGCTCCAGGCCCCGACAAGCAGCCACCAGGAGTGAGCCGGTGCGTACCTGGACACCCATCCCCGGACACAAAGTACCACCGGTACCACCGATGTCTGAGGGTGTCTGCCACTGGCAGGGGAAGTGGTGGGGGGAGATAGGCCTCCATACCTTGGAGGGCCTGAGATGTCCCTAGAGACGTGGCGTCTGATACCCGACCTGACATATAGACACAGACAAACAGGCACACACAGATACAAACATCCATTCACACCCTCATGCTCTCATATGCAATTACTCAACACTCACCCAACGTGGAGACAGACAAATAGACACTGTACACACAATCACCCTCCTCAAGCATACTCCAAATCCCAGGTCTAGGTACCCTTGCCCCTGGAGGGGGAAACTGCACCCAGACCCTGGTAGTGTTACCCTTTTCCCTGGGGTGGAAAGAAGCAGACCACCCCGACTCGGCAGCAGCAGGGAGGCCCCACAATCCAGACCCCAATCGGATGGCCAACTCCTCCTCCCAGCCCCCCCAGAGATTTCCGTCTAGCCTGATCGCCTTCTACTGTCTTTTAGAGTGGGATTTGGTATAATTTAGTTAAATCTGCAAGCTTAGGGGAGACATTTATACCTAAATATTTAATATTTTCAGATTGCAGTGGGGTAGAAGAAGAGTTATGGAAGGAGCAATTAATCATAAGAACTGTTGATTTTGACCAATTAATTGAATAATCTGAAACTCCTGAAAAAGAGTTCATTAGTGTAACTGCCTCAGAAAGATTTGTTTGTGAGTTTTAGAGAAAAATCAACACATCATCCGCATGAAGACTGATCTTATGTTTTACATTCTTGCATTTTATGTCCTTAATTACTGTAGCCTGTCTAATTGCTACTGCCAATGGTCCGATAAAAATTGCAGGAGTGATACTATAAACCCAGAAAAATGAAAGGAAGGTATACTATGACATTACAGCAAAGGCTAAAAGGAAGTACAAACCTTGGTTTCTCCAAATTATACTTTTATCTTGTCCCATAATTCAAAACTATTTACTTCAATCAACAAAACGTTTCAGTTTGATTCCTTTTCTGTATTATGTAGGTTTTTACAAAGTATGTTTATATATGGGAGTTTGATTTATTCATGTTAACCCTTACACCCTGGTGAAATTGATTGTTTCAGGCTGAGTACAAGATGAGACTTTTCGACATCTCCTCATCCATTCCTGACTTCCTCCAATTAAAAATTAAAAAATATATAACTCATACAAAAATAACTTTGGAAACCTAAATAAATAAACGACATGGCAGTGGCAATTTTATTTCTATAGCACATTTCATTACATGTAAACTTCATGTTTTTAAAAAAGGAAATAAAAACATGTCCTGTATGTTGGCAAAATCTTAGAGCAGTGGAAAAAAATCTACAACACCTGTCAATTGAAAGAATGGATATAAGGTTTTGGGTCTGTTTTTCAACTCATTAAGATACATTCAGTAACACAAATCAATATCTATTTGCCTCAGATACACGCTGATATGGAAAAGAAAATGGATAGATAAATAGAGAAAAAAATTACAACTTTCTCAAAGATGTTTCATTATGGTAGAGAAGCTTTAATAACATGTGTTCTGTAGTCTTTGGCCGAAAGTGGTGATTTGGGGTACAGACTAGTGGGGTGTAGTGATGTGTCAGTTGCGAACGAAATGGCTCTTAGAGCCTGCTCTTTGACGTGAACGACGCGAGCCGGCTCCTTATCACGAGCCGTGTTTTTTTTTCTTTTTCTCACTCTCTCTCTCTCTAACTTTTTTTCCGCTTCACTCTGCACGCGAGCCTCGTGCTTTGTGCTGTGAAGAGGGAGGAGGGGCGGTAGTTACACTCACAGTAGCACAGGAACAGAGCTGGAGGGAGAGAGGGAGAGAGAGAGAGAAAGAGAGCCAAGGACAACAATGTCACATTAGAAAGGTATAGTAATTACCCACAACTATTTTCAGTTGCGGATGATAAAGGATTCAGAAAGTTTATTGATGCAGGCCCATATGACAGAGAATGTGCATCTTCTTTCTGTTTTCATATTTTAATTTATATTTAATTGTGTTGTGGTTTGCAGTGTTTTGTGTTGTTTCACTTTAAATTTGTTTAAAAGGAAAAAGCTGAAAATTTAAATAGTTAAAAGTCGACATGTACATAGTTGGTTTTTGTATTATATGTGTCAGGCTCAGGAGAGACTCAAAGGCAGACCGTCTCAAAAGGTTCACAATTTATTAACAACTGACACCAGGTGCGAATATATACAAGTGGGGGGGAGGTCACGGGAAGGAGGGTCTCCAGGGACACAGGCACAGGGAAGGAACACACGGGCTATGTACAATCTCTCCCGGACGCTCAGGCTAGCTCGTACTCCGGCTTTAGCTCACCAAATGGCGATCCTCAGGCTGGCGAGAAGTCTGACACAGGAAAGGAGAACAGGTAAGCAGCGGCACAAGTGAAACTCAGAGAAAGCTTGATTTGTAATGACACTAACGAGTGTTACACAATAATCCAGCAACGAGGCGCCTCCAGCCACCTCCTTAAGTACCGAGCCAGAGAGAGCGCTGATCACAGGAGATTGTTTGCAGGTGCTGGAGCCAGGGGCAGGAGCTCACAGAGAACTCTGCCCCGGTGGTGCACAGAGCACGAGAGGGAAGAGAGAAGGGACAAAAGAGGCAAAAACACTTGTAGCCAGACCGGGCTAGCCGGGGAGGCACAGGGCCATGACAATATGATTTATTTATTACATTTTATGTGGAGTGAATAAATAAAAGTATATTTATGGTGGTCCCTAGAGACGTACAAACACGTACAAACTCTAAAACACGTAAAAACTCCAAAATACGTAAATAAATACACAAACAATACACATATGCTTACAATTGTGTAATTTAAGTGATTTAGGTAGCTCTGTTTTGGAAGTTCAGTTAAAGCTAGAAATGTGTTTTGCAGTTTGTACGTGCTTTTTGGAGTTTGTACGTGCTTTGTCTCTAGGGGCCACCACATATATTTATATATAAACATATATAAATAAAACCACTTTTTTGACATTAGTAATTCCTTTTGTGCATAATTTTATATTATTGTTAATAATAAATTAATTAAAGCAACAAAACAACCTGAAGAGCCGGTTCGGAGCCGAAAGAGCCGGCTCTTTTTAGTGAGCCGAGCCGAAGGAGCCGGTTCTCTAAAAAGAGCTGCAAATCCCATCACTAGTGGGATGTTCTCATACCCCACTAGCCTGGTTCAAACCCTACCTTTCTGACCGCACTCAGTTCATCAGATTAAAGTCCTTCACCTCTCAGCCTTTTCCTCAGTCTACTGGGGTGCCCCAGGGATCTGTCCTTGGGCCCCTCCTTTTCATTAATTACCTTCTCCCACTTGGACACAATATAATATTCAGTTTCACTGTTATGACGACGACTCCCAGCTTTACCTCTCCACCAAACCCGACTCTAATCTCACTCCACCCTCCCTCCCCCTCTGCTTAACTGAGGGGCTTCAGCCGCTCTGCCCCCCGACTTTGGAATTCCTTAGCCCCAGACCTCAGAAACATCACTTCATTCCTTCTTTAAGTCCAACCTCAAAACCCACCTGTTTAAAATTGCCTACTGTTATGAAACAGTTTCAACCCGGTTCTTTTTATTCCTCCGGCATCCAGAGATGGCACCAGACTCAGTAGTCATTTTCACAAAAACCTTTATTCACCTTCAGTTAAGCATGCATCTTCTAGAAGGGGAGATGTGCCAGGCCGGTGTTCCTCTGCAGATCTCCACTTCTTTGTGTGTTAAAACCAGTTTTATAGAAGTGACCCCAACATAAAACCCCCATGGTGTATTGCAAACTCTGTTTGTGTATGTGTGCGCGAGCATGTGACTGCCTGTGTGCGCGTACCCATGTGTCTATGTGAGTGCACGTGAGTGAGTGTGCGTGTGGGTGCGTCAAAACAGTTAAAGCACTGTGTGCGTGTCTCTGTATCTGTGACTTCCTGCCTTTCATAAAAGTAATCTCCTCTCACCCAAGCTACAACAATTTCCTTTAGAAAACATACAAAACAGAGTTAACATATTACATACATACAGGGGTATGTATGTACAGGGGTATGTATGTACATACACAGATGTATGTACATCATACATCTATGATGTATGACATCATACATCATAGATGTATGATGTATATGTATATGATGTATGATGTATATGGTCTCCTCTGCCACCTTTCGCTCAGGCGGTAGAGCAGATCAACTACTGTTTGGAAGGTTGGTGGTTCGATTCCTGCCCCAGGCTACATGCCAAATATCCTTGGACAAGATACTAACCCAATGTTGCCCTCCGATGCATCAATCGGAGTGTGAATGCGTATTAGTTGCACTTGAGTTTAGAAGTGCTTGTGGGTGTGAATGGGTGAATGAGGCATGTTGTATAGACTGCTTTGAGTACTCCGGGAGAGTAGAAATGCGCTATATAAGAATCAGTCCATTTACCATTACAAACGCTGTGATCCCCACTCTGCATCCACTGGGCCATTGGCCTCTTCATGTCTTACATCACAAATCCTTCCCTATGCCTCTGATCTACTGCTGGACCCTCTCATCTAAGCAAATTTAACACATCATATTGTAATAATTGTTTTCTTGTACTCACACTACTCCTAATAACCTATCCCTGATCTTAAACTTTCTATCTGCTACTCTTATTATTGTGTATATTTTGTGTTTTTTTATGCCTGTTTTTATTTGCTGTACAGTGTCCTTGTTGTTTTAAAAGGTAATTTTAAATAAATTGTATTATTATTATTCATTTTCTTTTGTCTGCAGTCTGTCAGGCTGTCTGATCACAGAGGAAGGCTGTACTTCTCTGGCCTCAGCTCTGAGCTCCAACCCCTCCTATATGAGAGAGCTGGACCTGAGCTACAATCATCCAGGTGACTCACGAATGAAGCTGCTGTCGGCTGGACTGAAGGATCCAGGCTGGAGACTGGACACTCTCAGGTATGGAGAGAATGTCTGATAGAGGAAGAAGAGCTGGAAACATTTTCTTTCTATAATTTAATTCTTCAATTCCTGTTTCCTTCATGCACATATGACATAAACAATCAGACACAGGAATTTTCTATGTATTGCGCTTCATATACACCTTTTCATACAGCTCTCTACATTTAATCATGAGGTGTTATTAATGTGTTTCTCAGCATCTTTTGATCTGTTTTCCTCCCCTGACCCTAACTGGTTGTGCCCTTTTCTGGATCTGCCAGAGGATTCTTCCTATTAAAATGAAGATTGTATCTTTCGTCTTTCTTCCCCATTGTTGCCAAAGTGCTTCCTTATAGCGGGTAATATGATTATTTGGGGTGTTTACTAGAGATAGCACGATACCACTTTTTTTTTATGTCCAATACTGATATCATAAATTTGGATATCTGTTGATATCGATATGAATCCGATATAGTGTATTTTATAATCAATAAAACAGTTTTTTAAAATATCTTGCTGCATTTTGTGAAAGTTCATACTGAAGTTTTGAAAAACAAAAATAAAGCTATTCCTTTATACCTCTATGCAAAAAATACACTGCACCCAAAATATTTCATAGTTCAGCACTACTGATCAATCTAATAAACTTAAACCTGCACCATCCTTCCCATTCTGGTATTTTAAAGAGTACTTAGTGGAAATATTAAACAACTTAACTAATAGGGTTGCCAACTCCCAGCAAAAATGATAGGAAACCACCCCTGACCCTCCACCTCATGATGTTTAACCCTTTAAGACCTACCATAGAACCAAGTCCGCCAGAGCTTATATTATATTTTTACATGCTGTAGTGCCAATTTTGGGAGCATTTCAAGTTGATATACATCAATACAACCATTATAGCCCAAATTTTAATAATATGTATGCATTCAGTGCATAGTAATTACATAAATTGCAAAAAAGTGCAATAAACTACAAAAAAATTGAAAATCGTTTTTGTTTTTTTAACATATATTTCTAGTTAGAGAAATTTAAGAGGCTTATCCCTCAAAACTGTGAATACAAAAAAGTTGCACAAAATAGTTTCCCACCATAGGAAATTTATTTTGAGTGTCTTCATAGTTTTATTTTTGAAATACACCACTTTTTATATACTGCAGGAAAAACGAAAATAAATATTATAGTGCAAATTTGCAAAAAAGCAGCATATGCATCAAAATAAACTATTTCCAGCAGTGCAATTTGAGTTCTAAGCATCCCAGAAACGACACAGAAAGTCATAAAGTCAAAGATAACTTTTAAAAACACCAGTATAGGCTCTGAGGCCCTGATAGTAAAAAAAACTACATTTCCGCGAAAATGACGTCACTTCCGGTTTCTGGCAGGTAATGGCGGACATGTGAAAGTTCGCGCTGACGTCTATTCCAACGTAGGAAGTGTTATGAACAGCTGATCAGATCGGCAAAGCATGTTTCTGGAATATTATGTTTTTGTTGCTGCAAGCGCTTTTTATGCAGTTTTTGCAAAGCTATATGTGGAAGGAAACCGTGACCTAGGACAAGCTGATGGCATAAGATGTAAGTACAACTCCTCCGGTTTCATATGAAAAAAAAATTATTGCTCTAGCTTACATGGTTGCAGAGCTACCAGGATTTAGGGGCGATCGTGGCTCAAGAGTTGGGAGTTCGCCTTGTAATCGGAAGGTTACCGGTTCGAGCCCCGGCTCGGACAGTCTCGGTCGTTGTGTCCTTGGGCAAGACACTTCACCCGTTGCCTACTGGTGGTGGTCAGAGGGCCCGGTGGCGCCAGTGTCCGGCAGCCTCACCTCTGTCAGTGCGCCCCAGGGTGGCTGTGGCTACAACGTAGCTTGCCATCACATGTGTGTGTGAATGTGTGTGTGAATGGGTGAATGACTGGATATGTAAAGCGCTTTGGGGTCCTTAGGGACCATAAAAGCGCTATATAAATACAGGCCATTTACCATTTAAAAATAGTTACGCAAAATGGAGCGTGCCCGCTCCGACCGGTTTTAAAGGGTTAATTGATTTGCAGACTGCACAGATGGTACCTTCCCAAAGGAAAAAGTAGTATAGCTTCCATAATATCTGATCGGTCCATTCCTAGTATTTACCTTATAATATAGAGCCTTGAGGATACTGTTTGGTATGATTTGGTGCCACATTAATAACACTTAAATTAAACTGGATGTTTATAAGTTATTTATTGATGAGAACTGAACAAAATTCCACTGGAGCAATAATGATAGCTACCTTTACTACACTAACTACACATATTTTAAATGTTTCTTCACTCTGAATTTGATTCATACAAATCTCTGTATATCCACAGGTCCAGAGCATAAACAATATTGTGAAAAGTATTTGTTTAACCATCCAAATCATTCAATGAAGGTGTTATAATCACTGCCATGGTCATAGGAGTATAACATCAAGCACTTAGGCATGCAAACTGTTACTACAAACATTTGTAGTTGTTCTCAAGAGTTCAGTGAATTCCAGCGTGGTATAGATGCAACAAGTTCAGCTGTAAATTTTCCTCACTAATAAATATTATTAGGTCAGCTGTCAGTCGGATTGCAATAGAGCAGAGGCGATTGGTAATAACAGCACCTCTGCCATGAAGTACTCCACTTAAAACCACAGAGCGGTGCCATCAAATGTTGAGGTATACAGAGGTCACCAGCTTTTTGTAGAGTCAATCACTACAGACTCCAAACTGTATGGTTTCCATGGCCAGGCAGCTGCATCCAAACCTTAAATCATCAAGCCCAATGGTAAGTATCAGATGTGGTGGTGTAAAACATGCTGCCACTGGACTCCAGAGCAGTGGAAACATGTTATATGGAATAACAAATCACAATTTTACTTCTGGCAATCCAATGGATGAGTGTTAAGTTTGGTGGTGAGGATTACTGTGGGGGGTTTGTTTTTCAGGAGGTAGCCTTAGCCTCTTGGCTCTGTCAGTGTGCCACTGTGGCTACAATGTACCTTGCCATCACCAGTGTGTGAATGTGTGTGTATGGGTGAATGACTGAATGTAGTGTAAAGCTCTTTGGGATCCTTAGGAACTAAGTAAATTGCTATACAAATACAGGCCATTTACCATTTGGTGAAAGAAACTCTCAGTGCTTCAGCATGCTAAGACATTTTGGACAATTTCTTGCTACAAACTTTGAAGAAATAGTTTAAAGATGGTGCCTTACTTTTTCAACATGCCTGCACAGTAGTGGACAAAGTAGGCTCATATTTGACATAACCTAGGATTAAAAAGATCTATCCTTAGGGCTACAGTTGGAAATCAAGAAAAATACATTATTAGCAAGATTCATGTGTTAATTCATTTATAGCACTTTTCACAAAAAAATATCACGGAGTGCTTTGCAAAACCAATACATAGCTCACATAGAATGCAAAATGAATAAATTATTAAAATGAACATTAAAATTAGACAAAAATAATTAAACATATAAAAAGTGTATAAAAGTGATACAGAATATGTAGCATCACGAACATACACATTTGTGATGTTTAAACATGTTTACCATCAAAATCTTAAATATGGGGTGAGAACGATGCCACCATAAAATGAAACTGAAAAAAACATATTGTAACTGAAATAAATGTACTGAAAAAGCTTGTATTGAAATAAAAAAAAAACTGATAGCGAAAAACGATTAATTGAAATTGTACATTTTTTTCGCTTAGAATTCTTTTTACAATAAGTTCCGTTGGAGCAGCCTTTCAGCGCCTCTCTCTGTCTCTTGCAAGCAAAGTTGACCTAGACAACAAAGTAAAGCTATTTTTCAGCTACGAGCCCGACACAGAACTCATCGTATTAGCCAGAAGTCCCTTTACTACGGTTCGGAGCCGCGGACCTTCAGTAACAGTAATAAATCACACAGCAACGGGGCATGTATTTTGGGGCATGTATTCTGTAATCTGTAGTGGAATACATTTTAAAAGTAACCTTCCCAACACTGGTTATAGAGGCCACTAGTCCTAACCAAGCTGCCATCTTTCAATCACCTGTTTCAATGACTGCTTCAATTTCAGGGGGAATACTCACAGCCTTTCACTTTACTGTTTCCACATTTTGCCACCTTATTGCAAAAAGGATTAAATGATATTTTTTCACATCAAATACTGCGCACAATCACTCATAATGAGAGGCTGGAAAAAATGTGGCTGGGAATTTTTGCAAATATTAAAAGTTAAACATAATATGACATAAGTATTTAGAGCCATGGCTCAATAATTTGTTGAAGCAACACTGGAAGCAATTATAGCCTGAAGTCTGTTAAACTTTATTTTGAAAAATAAAGCATACAGAGTAGAGTAGGACATCCCATGAATATGGAAAGATACTTAAAGACAAAAAAACTGACAATGTCATGGTTGAGGATTTAGTGGACTCAGGCGCGGAGCTCTGAATATAAGCAGTGCGTTTATTTACAGTGGATAAAGGTTGACAACAGTTTGAATGTGCAATAGTGGCTGGTGCGTCCTCCTCCCCGTGCTCAAACCGTGCGTGGTAGTGGGTACCTGTTTCTCCTCTAAGTGTCTCCATGTGCTCATGATTCCTCCGTCCTAATTCCTAGTCACTAAAAGAAGAACAACAATAGATAATCCAACGGAGCTGACAACACTTCGCTACACGAACGGCTTGTAACACTACCAGGATTAGTGCAATACTCCAGCGCTGTCTGTCGCTCAGCCACACCATTAAACAGTCCTGCCTAAGATGGTGGATTATTGGCAGCAGCTGGAGAATAATCGGTCATGCACCCACATATAACCCTCTTATATTTTCTTTACCACCTCTGTTTTGTCTGTCAGGGTCAGACGGTGCCCTGACCGGTTGACTTGCCTGTGTGAGTATGTGTGTGTGTTCTCTCTCTCGCTCTGTCTCTCTCCGGCTCTGTCCCGATGGCTTATGGAGGTCACGTAACAATGAGAGACCTCCGACCCGGAAGCGCTGCCGCTCTGAGCTGTAGTCATTCTGGGGGTAGTCATTTACGCTCAGTCCAGGATTAACGCATTTAGGCGGAGGAAAAAGAGGGGATTAAAATACTGATAAGAGATCAACAATAAGTTATTATCATTACTTGTGTGATCATTACCCAAAGGAGTAATGTATTTGTCACAAACCGGATGTGTGCAGGCAGGAAAAGGAACCATAGGCAAACTCACGGAAGCAAGACGTAGAATCATAAAAACACAATTTTATTGCTAGAAGGAAAAAGGCAATACAAAACAATACAAAAACTAAACTGGAAAATACTAATGGTAACACAGGGAAAGTCACATAGCTATGAGGGAGTACACGACAACTTACTGAAGGAGACACTGACCTAAAGACACAGAGGGATAAAAGGGACACATATGGAACACAGCTAACACAACTAACCATAATGAGACAGGGGAAGCTAGACTGAACAGAATGAAAATGAAAACACTGGACCTTCACATTAAAACAGGAAACATGATGCAGAGGAGAGGCAGACAAGAGGGAGTGAGAGGATGCGAGGGAGTGCACAGACATGAATGGCTTGGAAAAATATGAAAACATTACACAAATAAACACTGACACGCAGAGGGCAAAAACACAAGGGGAGAGTAAATATAACAAGATTAACACAGATTAAATTTAGGATACCACTGAGAATAATAAACCATAACACAGGGAACACAAAATGCTGGGTCAAAAGGACCCAGGACCATGACAGTATTACACAGTAAAGCTTAGTAAGGTTATCTACACTAGGAAAAGAAATTCATTGCAAATACACAATACTAAGATAACTTGATTCCGGGGGCACAATACTGATTGTTTACTCACTGATAAAAATTTCAAGTTCTACTAATTTAAAAGCAAATTGTGGTAACTTTTTCATTCATCTAAATCAAATTATGTTTAATCTCATTGAACTTAAGGTTTCTAGTACAACACTTAATATAACCAGTGTATGTAATTATGATTCATAATAAATAAACAACACTTCTTGTAATGGAATTAAAATCAGCCCAACTTTTATTTTCAAGTGCAAAAAAGTCAGTCAAGACACTGGACTCTGTTCTGCTGAACAACAATTAAATATATTGCCTGCATTGTAGCTTGTGTTATTTAATTATTTAATTATAATATCAAATTTAAAATGTGTATTTATTTATTAGACAACTTAGGCTTTCCACAACTTTGTTTTGTATTTACAGGACTTATATAATTAAAATAAAAATGTGTTTATTGTTCAGACACAAGTGCAGTCTCTAGTTTAAACAACACATTTGTTTTGCATTCAAAGACATGAGCTTGCTATGTTGTAATATTTTAGGGATGATCTTCACTGACCACACCACCTGTGACAGAGGCCTCATCTCTCCTGTTGACCTGCAAGGAAACAACAAAATAATATTCTTTAGAAGTAATAAGGACCCTTAAACAACAGGCAGAAAATGTTCCCTCTAAGCCAGAAGGGAAAAAAAGGAACACACACATGTGAAGGAAGCTCTTAAAACATGTGGTTATCCTAATTGAGCTTTCATCAAATCAGCAAAGATGCACACAAAAGAAGGTCAGACACCAACTAGGGAGGATCAGAAAAACAAATACAACAATATTGTAATTCCTTATGTAGCAGGTTTATCAGAGAAACTCAGGAGAGTGTTCTCCAAGCACAACATCCCAGTGTACCAACTGTGACACACACCCGTTTTCACATCTTGGCTGGTGTGATTAGGAAGAGGATTAATAGGGGGTCCATGACCCTCTTGGGGACACTCCCATAGGGCTTAAAAATCTGGTACTCTCCACCAATTGCTGTTTGAACTGAAGGAGCATCTCAGATAAAAAACGTCTTCAAGAAACTGCATTATTACACTATCACCAAAAAATACTGTAAATTTGATATAAACAGTTATCCCATCTATTCATGTTCTTCCACTTAACTACTGGGTCATGTAGGCTGATAGCCTAAACAAAAACCCCCAGACCTCTCTGTCCCCAGCCACCTACTCCAGCTTATCCATGTGGCCATTGTGTTCTGGTCCTGGTACATGCCCTGAACACCTCACCCAGGAGGCCTCCTTGTCAGCTAACTGAACCACCTCAACTGGCACCTTTCAATGTGGACGAGTAGCGGCTCTATTCTGAGCCCTTCTTGAATGACTCTTCACCACGACAGACTGGTACAGCGCCATCACTGCACCTGCAGCCCCAATCCATTTATTCATCTCATTCCCCTCTTTGCTCACTTGTAAACAAAACCCTCCTGAACATGGGGCAGAAACTCATCCATGATGCAGGGTGGGCACTCCACCTTTTCCTGGCCGAGGACCATAGCCAAAGATTTGGAGGTGGTTATTCTCATTTCTGCCACTCCACACTCAGCTGTGATTACTCCAGTGAGAGTTGGAAGCTCCACCACCTGATGGCTATCCAAGCCTGACAGGACCCCTCTTAAGCTTTGTGGTGATCATCGAGAGGTGTCATTCAATGTCCCAATTAATAGTGCAACCAACTTATTTGTTTAGAAGGACAAGCTAAAATTTTTTATTTTCAACTATAAAGCCAACGTAGAATTTAAGCATTTAATGGGCCACTAATCTGGTTTATGGCTTTGGACTTTCACAACAAAACCTGTATTGAAACAAATTTTTTATAAAACAAATACTATTATCATTATGATTATTCAAAATATAATTAAACCGAAATGTTTGTTAAATGTATAAAGGCTAGATTTGTCATTTATAGATGCCACAGATGTTTAAAAGCACCCACAAAGCATAATAAATACAGGGGTTATATTCATATATTATAAAAGTTCATATGGAAGTTCAATTCAATTCAATTCAGTTCAACTCAATTTTATTTACATAGCGCCAAATGTAAAACAAAAGTCGCCTCAAGGTAGGGATTTTGCATTTTCAAACCATATGATTTTATCCTTCTGCACTGAAAAGTAAAATTTCCAGCTTACTTGTAAGTTTACTTTAGATAAACAGAAGAGAAATATTAAGATAATGAAGGTCATAGTTTGTATTAGGCATATTTCATTCAATGCAGTGGTGTACTGACAGATCCAGGATCAGTCCAAATCATCAGCAGTTTGATCCATGTATGGATTGAAGTTGTGAAAATGTTGGACTGTTCCTTTATCAGTGTGTAACAGTGTGTGTGTGAGAGCCATGTAATGTCCATGTGTGCATGCTGACTGTGCTGCTCTGACCCCTCCTCCTTTCAGGGTGGAGCCTGCTGGAGTCCGATGGTTGAGACCAGGTCTGAGGAAGTGTAAGTGTGTTTTTAATGGGATTCATGAAAACAAAGCAGCACACATTCAACCATCTTCATCATGTCAGGAGTCATCATCAAAGTGTCAATCAATGAACAGATGATGGATCAATAACTGCAGCTGGATTGTGTTTGTTCTCTCCATCAGATTCCTGTCAACTCACAATCGACACAAACACAGTGAACACAAACCTCCAACTGTCTGACAACAACAGGAAGGTGACATATGTGGAGGAGGTTCAGTCATATCCTTATCATCCAGAAAGATTTGATATTCATCAGCTGCTGTGTAGAAATGGTCTGACTGGTCGCTGTTACTGGGAGGTCGAGTGGAGAGGAGACGTTTATATATCAGTGAGTTACAGAAAAATCACAAGGAAAGGAAACAGTAATGACTGTTTGTTTGGACACAATGATCAGTCCTGGAGTCTGTACTGCACTAATAATAGTCCTGTTTATGTCTGTCATGACACCAAAATCGTATCCACCTCCACCACTGCCTCTGTCTCTAACAGAGTAGCAGTGTATGTGGACTGTCCTGCTGGCACTCTGTCCTTCTACAGAGTCTCCTCTGACACTCTGATCCACCTCCACACCTTCAACACCACATTCACTGAAACTCTTTATCCTGGGTTTACAGTATGGCCTGGTGCCTCAGTGTCCCTGTGCTGAGTGGAGTGTAAAGAGTGTCTCCTGTTAGAGAAACACTCTGACTGTTGAACAGATAGTTCAGTCTGTACATGTCTGTCTCTTTCACTCACAAACACGTTTTCACATTCATGGATTCAATCAGTTGATGGTTGAAACTCTTCTAAATGATTCCTTGTCAACTTCTTCCTCTTCAGTCCTTTAAAGATGGAAGCTCCCATTATTCCAGGATCCACATGTTGTTTTTCTGTCTTTTTCCACTCAAAGCTTCACAGTGAATATCAGTATGTTGTGTTTCTCTGAAGCTCAGTTCACAACCAGCTCTTCTGCATTTTCAACAAGTCTGAGCTCATTAAAATTAATCCAAATGTTTGATTTCTCTTTCTTAATGGGATGTTTCCCAAACTCTCCACATGTACTGTTAGAAAAAGCATCTTGAAAAAAACGGTGATATTCCGGCAGCTGAGGCGCCAAAATACGACCGTATAATTACAGAAAATAACTCCCGCATAAAAATACGGTTATTTCCAGTAATGAAAATACAATTAGTTGCGCTAATTTGACATGGGATCTCGCCTTTTTTCAAGTGCCGCTAAACATGAAATTAGGAACATGTTAATGTCATTAAACAATAAAATTATCTATAAATAGGAAAAAAAAACATTTAAAAAAAACTGTAATATTCCGGCAGCTGGGGCGCCAAAATACAACTGTGAAATAACAGAAAATAACTTTATCATAAAAATACGGTCATTTTGAGTAATGAAAATAGAGTTTGTTGCGCTAATTTTACATGGGATTCTGCCTTTTCCAAGTGCTTTTAGACACCGGGGCTCGAACCGGCAACCTTCTGATCACAAGGCGAACTACCAACTCTTGAGCCACGATCGCCCTAACTAGCAATGATAATAATACTTATGTGATGTGACACAAGCTTATAGGAGTCATGTTATATACTTTACCATAGCATTACATTTGAATTCAACAGTTCAATCTTTCAAATAAAGGACAGATATTTGTGGAATCATGATACATTTGTGAATGTATTTTAACAATCTAAATATGCATATGTACAGACAGATACATTTAATAATCATGAAAATTATGTTTTATTACATTACAGTGATTTAACGTTAATTTACATTTGAAATGTGAAGTCAAAGTCTATTTACGTAACTTTAATGATATTCTAGAAGAACAGAACAAAACTGTAAAATGCACGATTTTTTCCTACGGTCGCAGCCGTACCCGCGACCTTGTTGTTGTTAGTTCACATCCATTGGCCGATGCTTAGCGTCATGTTATTATGTGTCCCAACATCCAATGGCATATCACATTGTTTTCATGGCCACACCCTCACCCCAGGTGCAGAGGCCTATTTCTGTTCAGGAATATTGTGAATACTTTGAGATTTATATTAATTGCTATTCCTACCTCTTCATTTATTTTTTTAAATATATAATTAGCACAGCGTGGCCATGCAATGTTTTATATTATGGCATGCAGAGAAATCTTAACAAAGAAGCTCACAGAAAGAGATTGAGCTTGTTATTTGATCCCAAGAGCTCTCTATTAAAACACTTGCTGGTGCTATAATGTGCCTCAAGGTTCAACAACAGCACAACAGAAGTCACTCATGGTACAGCACTCTCTCTACAAAACAACAACTGTCAGTGACTCTGCACCACAGCGTAAACACAACATTCAAGATAACACTTAAAAGTAACGTAACCATAAACAATAAAACAAGAACATCTAAACAGCAGCACATGTCCCAAGGCATGATGGGAGACAACTAGCTGTTCCCCCAACACGCCACAATATGTTTTTTTTAGTTTTTATTCCTATTAATTATATTTTCACTTGTTACCTCTGAATTATTGAATCAGACCAAGGTGACATGAAATTTTCTGCAAAATTATAATTCAAATACTCCTTTAATTATTGATTATTCTCATTAATTTTCAATCATTTTATATATTTTTCCATAGTATTACATTTGAAATTAACAGATCATTCTCTCACATAACAGACAAATATTCGTGAAATTTATTACATTTCTTGATGTATTTTTACAATCTAAATATGCATATGTACAAAATTTTATGTTGTTTTACCTTTGACATGTAAGATCACAGTCTACTTATGTAAATTTAATGATATCCTAGAAAGACAGTACAAAACTGTAAAATATACAGTAAGATACTTTGACATTACTATTTTTTGGAACAGTGTGATCTTACTGTTTCACTCATTGCTTGAAGCTCATCATTTGAAACTGTTCCAGCCATATAAGATGAAAATATTGGCTCAATAATTTTGAATACAATTCTAACCAGAATCTGATTTTATTGAGGGATCAAAATGCATGTGGCTTATCTAATAAACAGCAAAGGCTTCAATCCTCATTTGAAGCTAGTCTTATGTTTTTCACAGAGACATTTTCAACAGTAATGTTTTGCAGTCTGTTGGTAACAGCTCTGTTTGAATGTTCTTAGAAATGTGTAAACATTCCTATATAGCATTGCATATGTTCTGTATCACAGTGTTTGGTTAAAGAGTTTGTCCACTGTGCTGCATCCATGAGCTAAATAATGAACACCAGCTTTTGTTAATAATTTCTTTATTTGTGTTTGTCATTTTTGATATGAAATAAACTTGGTTGCTTTCTCACAGTGTTGTGTTCATATGTTACACAAATATTGCACAGGCTTTTTTCTTGTATTTCTTATATGGCTTTTCCCCCCATGTTATAATGTTGTCATTGAACCTCTGACAGTCTGTCCTGATATGAGTTATGGTGAAGTGACTCAAACATGGTGGTGGTGTGTTGACAGTGTAACAGCAGCATTGGCGTGGTGTAAGAGTTCAGCTTCACCCTTTATGTTGGACACTAAGGCTACGTTCACACTGCAGGTCTTAATGCTCAATTCCGATTTTTTGATCAAATCCGATTTTTTGGTCTGCTTGTTCACACTACAAATAAAATGCGACATCAAACGCCCTCTAGTGTGAACGCTCAAAGCGGTCCGCATGCGCAAAAGAAGATGTCACACACAACTCGCTCTGTTTATACCCAGAGCAACAATATTGTTTGACTGATGGCCCTTAATATAAAGACTTCGGACTTTATGTTCCCCAATTTTTGCTTTAAGTTATTTTGTTATTTACATAATAATGTAAATAACCTAATAATGATCCTTATTGCTATTTTAGAGGAGCGGTGCTTCAAAGGATAGTTGCAGATTTCTGTCTGAATCTGCAGAAAATACAGTACAAATCACATTTCACACTTCACATTTCTCCAATGTGGTCTTCCCAACAGTTTCACCGGATGGCAAGGAATCGTTCACGATGTCTTCTCCGGCGCTGATAATTGACGTCTGTCTTGTGTCAGTGACGTAAAAGACGGATTTAATGCGACCTGACCGTTCAAACAGCAGTCGCTTTCTAAAACATCGGATATGTATCGGATTCAGGACCACATACGAAAGTGACCCAGATCGGATTTGAAAATATCGGATTTGTGCCGTTCACACTGTCATACCATGATCGGATATGGGTTGCATAGGGTCAAAAAAATCGGATTTGATGCGCTTTCGCCTGCAGTGAGAACGTAGCCTTAGAGGTGTGACACTTTACTAAGCTCTCTCTCTCCTTCGCCGCTCTGGCTGGATGGAGCTCAATGAGGGCTCCCGCTCTTATCCCACACACCTGGTCGCAATTATGTGCCACTATGTGTCCACCATTTAAGGCCGGGACACAGACACAGAAACTTGCTAAACACGGGACAGACATGACTGGGGAAAAGAAAAAGGAGAAGGAAAGAGGGAAAGAAAAACAGCGGGGAAGAGAAACAGTGATAAATGGCAAAAAAACAAAAACCAGCAAAACAAACAGACAAAAAATATCATTCACCTGGATCACCTGTTGAGAAAGAAAAATAGAGAAAACAAGCAAAAAAAGAGAGCAATATAATGAATAACATCATTGCGATGATCTATGTGAATATAACAGTAAATACTAAGTATTGAGCATTATTGTGCAGCACGTAAGATCGACAGCGCACAGTGTGCTTTGAGGTAGGTAGGAGCCAAAAAGGGTGTAGTTTGTGTGTGTGAGCACCCGTGTGTACACCTGTGAGCATGAGTGCGCTTGTATTTAAAAGGTTCCTTCATGTAATGATCTGCTAGAGGGTGGGGGGGGCCACTGCACGGTCCTCCAGGGCATGAAGCAGGTATGGAAGAGATCAAGGCTCCAGACATCCAGAGGCCTTCAGGAGCAGCGAGTCCGGTGGCCTGGCTGTTTCGTCTTTGCCGAAAGCACAGCAGTGCAAACAAGAGCGGAACTCACCAGGCTAGTATCAATCCGATACCAAGTACAATCAATATTTGGATCAGTCTGCCCACTATTGATGTGTGCTAGCACTGATTTCCTTTCCGATCCACCCTGAATTTTACTTATACCAAGTAAAATTCAAGGTGGTATTGATGATACTAATCCGATTAAACTCAGTTTTAACAGAGGCAAGAAACGTGGCAAGAAAGTGAGGTGTTGAGCAAACACCACTAACCTCGTCAAACACCTCGGAGTAAATCATATCACAGAACATGACGGGCCTATGTTGAGGCGAACTGAAGAGGAGGAGTGGACAGGGACAGGTGCTGCTACAGCGAGACAGATGTTTCACGCGGAGTCCCTTAGTGATGCAGGCAGGCAACGTGTTCAAATAGCGCACAACTTCAGTTTTATTATTTCTATATGATGATTTCTGCATTATTAGGTGATAGGAATAAGTAATCTGATGTCCCTTTAATCATGATGATGCTATAATTTGAGATACAATAAAAGATAAAATAAATAAAATGAGTTTTTGTACAAAGTATCAGTATCGGACCACACTCCGTTGAGTCACTCCTCCTCCCAGTCGGCCACCCCCACGCCCATCAGTGGCATCATGGCCACCGAAGTCACCGATTCAGAGTTCACGGCCCTTGTTATTACCTTCTTCAGCACTCCTCTGGCACAGGGAATGAAACAACAACCTCAGGTGCTCGAGGTGGTCGACCAGAATACACTGCGTAATAAGCACTCTGTGTACACAATTATTATAGTTGTCCCGTTCAGTGCTTTCATCAGTATGCAGAATGCTTCGTAAGGTCCAGCATGTTTCCCATATATGGTTAGATGTACTGATGTGCTTATGTCATGTGTGTTAGATGTGAGTTGTCATGTGTCCATCTCTTTTCTCGGCTCGTGTAGTGTTTTCTGCCGTCTTCCAGTGCAGATAGCGTGATGAGCAGAGCCGTTGCCAGTAGTCAGACGCCAGTTTCCACCTGAGAACACTTCATGCTTGGGGTTGGTCACACCCAAATGTATCAGTGAGCCTAAAGTTGGTCAGTGGCAGGAGAGAATGAGAGTGCAAGCTAAGCTCAATCAGCACTCCTCCCTCACCACTGAACCCACTGACACCGGTGAGATACCCCTTACACTTGTGAAGCTCTAGTGGTCTGGGCTTCAAGCTCCACTTCCTTCCAGTGGCTCTGATGAATCCACAATGGTCTCTCTGCAATTCTACAGGCTTGAGCAACCTTAAGCTTAACCTTACATCATAACCGACTAAGGTGCCTCTTCATATTAATATTATGTCATTATTAATGTTATTATCTTTTTATATAACCGCAATGGTATATTAAAATATTTTATTAGTACATTACAATATACTACTATACTTCTAATATACAATAGTCCATTATAATATTTTATTCATATTTCATTTTGTGTCCATCAAGGGCTTCGGTTGATCTGCAGTTTCACCCTTTCCCAAACTGGAGACATTTTCCTTTTCACATAAATCACTCCCTTGTCATGGAACTCCCTGAGTCATCCCTCAACTTCAAGCTTTAAGCGTGTCAACTTCACACTATTCTAACACTCATGAAAGTAGCAAGCTGATTTTCATTGCATGTGTTTGTGTTCTTAGCCAGGTTTAATCAGTGACTGTGCATTAATCTTCATGAGCTCCCTTGTCTTCGTAAGGTTAATGCATTTTCTGTTTGTGTGTGTGATTTTGTATATGTTTCTTTTGTCAGTGTTTCAGACTCCTTCACAATTTTCCCACTTAATCAGTCAGTTGTCTCTTTCCCCGGTTTGCTAACCCAAATTTTGATTTCCCACCTTAATAACCAGCATTCCTTTACTTCAGCCAGGAGTGAGAGCTCTCATGTCAGAATTAGTGACGCCAGTGATGTTCACCTATAAATTTCTTTCGACCGCTGCATGTGGAAAATTGGTCCAGATCTGCTTGCCCCTGAAAATAACAAAACTAAGAAATTCTCATTATTATCATCAGTGCTTAACCGACCCTTTTCTCTCTTTCCGGTCAGAAATATTAATTTATGTCATGTTTATAAGTGTAAGCATGTCTTCATTGCATGTGTATTTTTATAATCAGGTTTAATTCACGCATCTTTGCATTTAGCTGTGGATTCAAACTGTCTCACTTCTGATTCTTTCCAAAAATAATTTCACATGTAAAAATTTGTGTATGTGTGCTTTATATTAATTAATGTAATTGTTAGTTAGTTCCTCTCATTATTCTTACCTTCTTTTTTTTCTTTTTTCTTTTTTACCTCTTCGTTGTGATGTGGTGGACCTTTCTAAACCTCCACAAATTCAGTCACCATTGTCAATCCAATCATATCCTGTACTCTTTCACTCGAACTCGTCCAGGCTTGACCTTTCACAGGTCCCCGTCCCTCTCTTCTCACAGTGTCCTTTCGGGTCCTGACATCTCGAACAAACACAGGCCCAACTCTGCTGTTCCTTCTTCTCTGTTTCTTCTCCATTGATCTTTTCAGTCTTTCCTTTTAGGTTAACTCCCAGCATGGCAAATATTATGTCCGGTGCCTTCAAACAGACATGTCACTTGTCAGGTTTCCAGCTTATACTTCAAAACTCATGTTCCATCAGTGGTGTCCATACATGCTGCTGCTTGACCCTTCAGTGTTATAGTGATGTTAAGGTTCAAAAATATAGGGAAGGAAACACAGGAGGAATGCAAGTAACCACACTGGTCCAAAGGGTAAAGACGATGATTTTAATGAAATGACACGCGTGGGAGAATGAGCGGACTCTGTAAGCAGACAGCCCCACAATCTCATCCTCCTAACATCAAAATACAGTTTTATATGCATCAGAGTATATTTAGTGACGCCCCCTCATTGCGTCATCACATACATCAGCTTCAAAACCACAAATGTTCTATTTGACAACTTAAGGCACAATTAAAAGTACACTGGCTTCCATCTTCTCCCCGGTGGTTTCCCGTAAGCCAGCTCCGCTCTCGCATCGTGCATCTACTGCTTCATCAGTCAACTTTCACCTACACCCTAACAGCGTGTGTGTGTATGTGTGTGTATGTCTGTCTGTGCGTGCACAGAGTGTGCATCTGCTCTCTGCACCTTAGTTGACCCCAACCCAGGCAACCAGGCTAAGGCCATCCTGTGTGTAATGATCTTAACTTCTATGTAAAATGTATAAACTCATTATACAAACTCAGACTCTGGTTTTGGTTTCACTTTTGCAAAGCCTGCAACTTCAAAAGCCTATAACTTCCTGTCTCATTTCGGAGTTACTCTACGTGGGGCCTTTTCTTTCACCATGCAGTCTGCATACAAACATTTAAGATTATAAATTCAAAAGCATTTCGGGTTATAGATTCAACTCAACAGTTTAAAGTGGTTCTTACTGGACCTGTAATAAAGACTTATATGATACCAATATGTTTAAACATACGTAATAACAAAATAATAAAAATAGAATTAATAAAAATAAAATAATAAATGGAAATAATAAAAATGACAAAAAATAATACTTCCTTCCCAACAATTCCTCTCTTGACCTCTGGATGTTATCCAGAGGTCACCAAAACAAATAAAAACATGACCGAAACTAATAATTCACAGAGTAGATCCTAGTCTAAGACTAGATTCACCTTAGCTGTAATGGATAAAAGAACCTTCTCCCTACTATGCTCTTCCCCTCACTTATGTCCATCAATTTTCTCTTTATTCAAAAGCCTGAACCTAATTATATTTTGACTTTCTGACTTTTGTTCCTATATAATCTTAAACATCACTCATCTCAATCTACAGCTTTTAACAGTCTTACAGCACTGCTGTCATATGTTTCCTGTTGTTCACTCTATTCAACATCCTGTACTGTCACAGCTCTGGCCTAAAATCACCTTTCACAAGAAAAATCATCATAACCACTTATTCTACACCAGGATCAAAGAAAAAACAACCATTTTAATCAACTAAGTATAAATAAATTTCATCATAGCTAAAAGCTCCCTAAGAACAACTTCTGTGTGTTGACACTAACTTCATTTTAAAACTCATATTTCCTGTGTTATAACCTGTTTTGGTACAGCATTTTATTTCATTTTTGCTGCTCTTAATGTAATGGTACATTCTAATTATATTTTATCAGTCATTATATTTTATCAGTCTTAACCAAAATACATAAGCTTTCCCCCCTTTGCTCCTGGTTTAAAGCAAAAAAGAAACCTTGGTCACTTCGACAAGCGTTCGTTATTCTGTAGCTGCATTTTATATAAGAGGACTAATTTAGAGCTGCATGTGCTATCCCAAAATTTTACATGTCACCCAATTTAGTTACAAGCAAACTCCTATTCAGTTCCTCTTGTCTGTCACTTGTTACAGGGCCAGCTCAAATTCAGTTAAAAGCTAAAGGAATTTCAGGCCCTCGGCCTCAAATCAATACTGTCATATGTGTGGATGAACTCTATATGTCTGTAAGCGTGTGCAATCCTTCAATAACTCAGGTCATTCTCACAGTAGATTGGCTAATCATAACGCTAACCAAAAGTTTTTGACCCTCAAGAGACGACTCTCTGAGCCACAACTCCGTTAAAGGCACAGAATGCAATGTGTAAATCTATTTAATATCTGTTTCTAAAGCCTACATTATAACAACATTCTAACATTATGTCACTGTGACAACTTATCCTAAAAATCAAAAAGAAATCACACATTTTCTACTCATAAAGTCTTCACTATTTTTCCCCAAAGCATATCCTTTATTCCCACAGTTTCCCTTTAAGTTTGGTATACAACTTCTTATTAATACCAGCAATTTATCTTCTAAACCGAATTCAGTTCATTTTCATCCTTTCTTTAAAATTAACAATCTCTGCCTCAGTTTTTCCATATCTAAATTCTCAAACAACCCCAATAGTTATAAAATCATACTAAAACCCATTTCAACTTAAACAAATTAAATCTTAAACCCCTCTCTTTTTTGACACATCTCATGTGGCAAAAAACTCAAAATGCTTCACCCAAGCTTAGGAAATTAAAAGGGAAAAAAGGTTAGTCATATCATATCATTTCTCAGACACTTCAGCCATCCTCCTCTCCAGTATTTTGCTCCAGCCCTGAAAACCTGTATTCAAGGAACAAAATCAATTTAATCATCATGTCAAATCTCTTCAAAATCGTTGCTCCCTTCAAAGTCTGGATCCTTGGAATTTCCTGAAAACAAAACCTGTAGTTTACATTTCATACTCAACTCTCCCTTATGATCCAGTCTATGTCATAACACAAAATAAACTTAAACAGAACAGTTATTAATCATGTGTTACCTCAGTTAATGGTAACTGAAGTTACATCAAACAATGTTTCCCTTTTAGCATTTAGCATTCTCCCCACAGTATAATGTAATCCCCTAACCTAACCCCAGTAAAAAAGAAATTTTCTCAAAGCAAACATCAACAACCCAAAATCAACACCCCCAGATTTAAGTCTTCCACTCCTCCTGTTTGTCAACCTTTTATTTATTTCCCCTCTTGGTCCGATCACTCGCATTCACTTACATGCATTCACACATGATATTTTTGCTGATACTGCAGCCTCCTGCGCACGTCATCAGATGCTCCACATCAGCAAAATGAGCTCAATCATTTGTTTTATTTCCTTTTCCTTTTCAGGAAAATAGTTCTCTATACTTTTGACTGGATTGAATCGCTACAATCCTTCATTAGACAGAGACTCGCCGCCAATCAGTCTCTGATTGTAATCACTTATAATCTGTAAAGCCCACCTGATTTTCGTACTTGGTAATTTTGTCAGCGCCATCAGTTCACTCTCTTCCAGGCCTGCTTAGAACAAAAATGAAAAAAGAGAGCTGATTATTAGCTCATCAAAGTACAAAACAAAATCACCTGACAGGTTTTTTCCTAAGTGCACTTACTACAAAAATTTCCTGGGCCCCTCTCAGACATATCCATGTCTAATCAAACACCCTCTCTGGAAATAAAACAACAGCCTCAAAAATCTGAAACAATCTTAAATTTCACCCTTTCAACACACCGAAAACCTCGTCAAAAGATCAAAGACCGTTTGCACAATGTCTCCCTTCCTCACTTTGCCATGTATTCATTCAGCACAAGATAAAAACCAATTTCAACAACGTATCATCCTTAAATTATAAGTTTCCTGTCCAAATCTGCCCCTCTGAGCAGACCTGACCACCGTAATCAAATATCCTGTTTTGTTTTTTTGTTTTTTTTCCATAACTCACTCCCTTGTCATACAGCTTCTTTTGAGTTATTCCACAACTCTATTTTATCCAAGTGTGTTTTAAGTGTATTTTCTTCAACATTCACACCATTTTAACACTCATGAAATTAGCAAGCTGATTTAATTACATATGTTTGTGTTCTTAGCCAGGTTTTAATCACTATCTCTATGCATTAAACTTCATGAGCTTGTCTTTGTAAAGTCAGTGCATTTTCTGTTTGTATGTGTGATTTTTATAAATGTTTCTTTATGATCTTTGTGATCTTGTAAATGTTTCTTTTGCAGTGTTTCAAACTCCTTTTGACAGGGTGTGTTTTCTCTCTTTGACTCATCACTGGTCATTGTTAATGACATTTCCCCTTCGTCTGTGCCCAGTGGCCTTACCTGTTAAATCCCGTCTCCTCCAGTGACTCCAAGGTCACTCCGGGACTTAGGTTCAAGCAATCGTGACTGCGCCTTGCCTTAGGTTGTCCCTGGGTTTCGAGGTGGGATCTTACCCGTCATGGGCTGTCCAGCCTTCCATGCTTGCCTACTACAGGGGCCAACTGGGCAAGGGTGTTATCAGGCCTAGGGGACACACTAGTTCTGGAAATTAAAGGAGTGTAAACTGCTTTCTTTATTTCATGTGTGTATTAACTTTCCAACAATAATTTCACATGTAACAATTCGTGTACGTGCGTTTTCAATTCATTAATGTAATTGTTAGTTCATGTATTTATTTCTCTCGGTCTGTCTCTTTTCTAAAACCTGTAATTAATATAATTTTATTACTTTATTACTTTTTCTTAAAACATGCATTCGCTTCATCTTCTTAGAATTTAACTCTGTCTATTTCTCTGGGTGCTCCCCTGACATCATCAGTCACATACACACACCTTCCTCTCACACACACACTTTTAAATATACCAAGTTTTGCATTTGTCAGTTTTTGTGACATCATTCACACAGTTAAAATCACTGAAAATATGCTTTCCTAAGAGTATTTTACAGGCATGCTTTTCAAACTCAGAAAGAGCAAATGAAATAAGAACAATTGAAACCTCTAATCCTTCTCACAGTACACGCATAACTGGAAAAATAAAACACCACAGCCTTTATTTCTGAAGAGAGGTTACTACTGAAAGTAATATGTTAGTCTTAAGTATATACAATGCACTCTGTATATATATATATATATATATATATATATACATATAACTCAAAACTCAGTCAATTACTATACATCCACTACCGCAACTCAAAACTTTATTTATAACCCTCTAATAAACATAAATGGCGTCTTAAACACACGCATTCAACAATGTTTGCAGCAGTACTTGTGAAACCAACTGTGGTTTAAGCAGTTCACAGCTTCTTAATTTGCATTTTATTGGCTTCTAGAACATTCTAGTCTCTAATTCCTCTGTTTTCATGTTATCTCCGTTTGACACACACAAACACCACAAACACACACTCCCCCTAAAAACCCACAAAAACTATCCCTAAAAACACACACAAAAACCCATAAGAAACTTCATTCATTTATTTATTATTATTTTAAACCCTTAAGATGTTGTGCTGTATTTCCTCTGTGCCCGTTGCAACCTATATTAACATAAAGCCAAAATGTAAACAAGTCTGTCAAATCTAACTACTTATCTATTATGAAACTGGAAGAAAACCACTTACAATGTGCTAAGCCCCTCCTTAGCCCAGCAAACATCAAACAACTTACACCTATATCTATCACTCAAAGTCTACGTCAATACCTGAGAAACACCAAATGTAACTGTATATATTATCTCAAACTGAAACAAAACCCATCTAAAAATCCTAAAACATCTTACTTGGACACACCAAAAGAGACATCACTTACAGACATATTTATTAATGAAATTAGTTCAAAGTCAATTTCAGTTTTCAGACCCCAAATAACGGTCCTAAGTATCAACAGTTTATGTATCCTATCTCAAAACCCAGCAAAAAGTCATACAGTCATGGCAAGCCTGACTCACAGACTCCTCTCACACACAATTTTACACAGACGTCTTTATAATTACAACTGCAGTATTAGGCCTGACATTTCAAAACCTACACAATTTCGACAAATTTAAATTAACGGTCCAACCGATAAACTCCCTGAGTTTTTTGTCATCAATTAACCAGTCTCGGCCCCGGACCGTGGTCACATATCTAATGCCCTAACACAATTTAAAAGCGTCAACCAACTCAACCCCTGCCGAGAAGCTCTATTTTGGGGCACATCCCAGGCTTCCCCGAAGTTTTAAGTTAAAGTTACACGCCCGAAACCCGGTTTCTACTGACCAAAAAAGCGCAATGTACTATCCCGGACAGTAAAAAGTGATCCTTAAATCACTTAGCGTATTCTGGGATGCCCCAATTCCCACAGATTGCCAAACTGACTATCCCTCATAGAGGACGGAGCCTAAGCGTCCCCGACTCCGGCAAGCGTTACCTCTGGGCGATGCGCTTCCTAAGACTATCCCATAGTCCCGTCCTAAGATAATTTAATTACTTTGAAAACACCCCATAAAATCACACAAGCAATTATATTGATGTTCAAGCCCGGCTTTATATTCAATTAAGACTTAATTGTCACAAACTCTTCGCCAATAACCTATAACTCTAAATTCACTCTGCAGTCCAACTGCTTTAAATACACTTATTCTCTTTACTCTTTACTTATTTTCTCTTATTCTCTTTACTCTTTACTTATTTTCAACGTTTCATTATCTTTACTTCAACTTATACTTTAGTTCTCATGAGATTTTCACCAAAATCAAAGCAGACATGTACCAGTAGTTTCAGTGAGTAAACTTTCAATTTACACAGCCCAATTTGACACACTTTGCTTCATAAGATCAACAGGTGGTGCCTACCTCTTGTTGTATGCCGGCTTGTCACTCACTTTGACCACTGACCAATGCCTGAGCGCCTAACGCCTCGGACCTTTCTCCGTCCTGTCTCACTTCCCCCCTCGGACGAAGCCCCCAAATGTTAAGGTTCAAAAATATAGGGAAGGAAACACAGGAGGAATGCAAGTAACCACACTGGTCCAAAGGGTAAAGACGATGATTTTAATGAAATGACACGCGTGGGAGAATGAGCGGACTCTGTAAGCAGACAGCCCCACAATCTCATCCTCCTAACATCAAAATACAGTTTTATATGCATCAGAGTATATTTAGTGACGCCCCCTCATTGCGTCATCACATACATCAGCTTCAAAACCACAAATGTTCTATTTGACAACTTAAGGCACAATTAAAAGTACACTGGCTTCCATCTTCTCCCCGGTGGTTTCCCGTAAGCCAGCTCCGCTCTCGCATCGTGCATCTACTGCTTCATCAGTCAACTTTCACCTACACCCTAACAGCGTGTGTGTGTATGTGTGTGTATGTCTGTCTGTGCGTGCACAGAGTGTGCATCTGCTCTCTGCACCTTAGTTGACCCCAACCCAGGCAACCAGGCTAAGGCCATCCTGTGTGTAATGATCTTAACTTCTATGTAAAATGTATAAACTCATTATACAAACTCAGACTCTGGTTTTGGTTTCACTTTTGCAAAGCCTGCAACTTCAAAAGCCTATAACTTCCTGTCTCATTTCGGAGTTACTCTACGTGGGGCCTTTTCTTTCACCATGCAGTCTGCATACAAACATTTAAGATTATAAATTCAAAAGCATTTCGGGTTATAGATTCAACTCAACAGTTTAAAGTGGTTCTTACTGGACCTGTAATAAAGACTTATATGATACCAATATGTTTAAACATACGTAATAACAAAATAATAAAAATAGAATTAATAAAAATAAAATAATAAATGGAAATAATAAAAATGACAAAAAATAATACTTCCTTCCCAACAGTCAGTTGCACAGTCTTTTGCCTGCTGTTAACGCTTCAAGTCCACGGTGTTCTGTCTGTCTTCATCAGGAGATGAACTGTCCTTTAAGCTTCTTCTCAGGATGGGGACAGAATGAGAGGTCAAGCTGTAAAATTTTTAAGCCAAAGTCTGGCCTGTTTCTCATCCCAATTCTGTTAATCTATCATTTTGCCGCTGTACCCATGTTTTCAGGTTGAGAAGGGTCCACCTGTATTGACACACTAAAACATGTAATTAATATCCTTTTTATTACTTTTTCTTAAGACATTCCTTCTCAGTCTCACACATCAGCCCGTTCCCTTTTATGGGCATGCAAAGTTCCTGTCACACACACAGCCACACAGACTCATATTGGCTGTGTCCGAATTCAGGGGAAGGATGCTTAAAATGCCATATTTGGAGGCAATGACGTCACGGCGACCCGACGAAGGCTGTCCGAATTCAAAGAGTACTCAAAATGTGGCGACAAATGCGTCCTACTTTGCCCTGAATTCTAAGGATGGTCCGATGTATCCTTCATGTCCTACTATATCCCAGGATTCATTGCGGGTCTTACAGGAGATTTGTTTCTGATAACGATGGTGGTCGAAGCAGGAGAGGAAAACACTTTCAAATGTAAGTATATGAAAATCTGGTTGTACAAAAGTTAAATTGTTATAGCGGTCGTTTTGTTAAGCTTTGGGCATCTGCATAGACATGTTTCTTTTCTTTAAAATAACTGTAAACCAGCTTGTATCGGGGGTCCCGCGATTTTTCATGTATTGCCGCTTACATACAGCTAATTTTGATTTTTTCGAATTGGTGATATGTTGTGGGGAACAAAGACCAAACGGCTTAATTTATTAAAACGAGGAGAAAACGATCACCTCTTCACTGGGGTGAAGAATTGGGCCGCTACGGCGTGGATGTACAAGAATAAATCAATTTACGCATCATATTCATATGAGTACGGTCCTATTAGCCCTTATGCTGTACAGCAGCGGTCCCCGACCTTTTTTGCACCACAGACCGGTTTATGTCAGACACGGAGCGGCCTTTAAGGTATCGCGGATAAATACAACCACATAAAATGATCCGACCAAGACAAAAACTGTGGTATTTTGTAAATATAATAATAAACGTGAATGTACTGTGTAACTGTGTAACTTTATTAGAAGCTTCCTCCAGAAAATGCGCCAATATTGACAGTAACATCCTCCTCTCTGCCACTTAATGCTCTCTGGTCGGTATGGTAACGTGTAAATATTTCTTTCAAAATAAGACACACCACTACAACAAGGGAAAGACTCAGGGAAACCGAGTTAACGATAAAACCCCTGAAAACCATAAATTTCACACCGGAGCCTTAACTCTCGTGGCCCGGTACCAAACGACTCACGGACCGCTGCTGTACAGAACCTGTGATGTCCAGATGGTGTTCCTCTGGTGTTCTGCTGTGAAAACCTTTGGGCTTAGGGATTAACATAGTTGCCATGGTGTCCTTTCTTCTCTTATTTGTTGTGTGTGATCAGGACAATTCTGGAGAAGATGGGCCTGCAGGGGAAAGTCACCCTCTTGCAGGCCAGAAGACATGAGATAACTTTATAGAATACAAAGTACGTATGTGTGTTATCAAGAAGATAATTCTTAAGAACACAGGTTAATAAATGTGCAATTACTAAGAGTTGTTGTGGTGTTTTTATTTGCCTGCTGTCATTTTTGATTTCCTCTGCCTTTAGGATTGCAAGTATCCAGGGTCAGGAGAGGGGGTCAGTGGGAAGCCCACTGCTGCTACTTGGCCCTGGTTTGCCCTCATGGATGAGGTGATAGGACAGATGCCTTCCATTAAGCCTCCTGTCCTAATTTCCTCTCTCTCTGAGGACACTCGTTCACTCTTGGCATACAGCTTGATGTCATCCATGTACAGGAGGTGGCTGACAACTGCTCCATTCCGTAGTCGGTATCCGTAGCCAGTCTTGTTAATGATCTCACTGAGGGGGTTCAGGCCTATGCAGAACAGCAGTGGGGACAGAGCATCTCCTTGGTAGATCCCGCACTTGATGGTGACTTGTGCTATGGGCTTGGAGTTGGCCTCTAGTGTTGTATGCCACATCCCCATTGAGTTCCTGATGAAGGCTCTCAGGGTCCTGTTGATCTTGTACAATTCTAGGCATTCCAGTATCCAGCTGTGGGGCATTGAGTCATAGGCCTTCTTGTAATCAATCCAGGCAGTGCACAGGTTGGTCAGTCTGGTCTTGCAGTCTCGGCTGACTGTTCTGTCTACCAGTAGCTGGTGTTTTGCGCCTCTGGTATTCTTGCCAATCCCTTTCTGTGCCCCACTCATGTATTGACCCATGTGCCTGTTCATCTTAGCCGATATGATGCCTGACAGGAGCTTCCATGTAGTACTGAGGCAGGTTATTGGTCGGTAGTTGGATGGGACCGGTCCCTTCTTGGGGTCCTTGGGGATCAGGACCGTCTGACCTTCGGTTAGCCATTCCGGGTGTCTCTCATTAACTAGCAGCTGGTTCATTTGTGCTGCCAGATGCTCGTGGAGTGCAGTCAGCTTCTTCAGCCAGTAGGCGTGAACCATGTCGGACCCTGGTGCTGTCCAACTCTTCATACTGGAGACCCTTTCTTGGATATCTGCCACTGTGATGGTTACTGGACCCTGTTCAGGGAGGTCGCTATGGTCTGCCCTCAGATCCACTAGCCACTGAGCATTGCCATTATGGGTTGCGTCCTTCTCCCATATGCTCTTCCAGTATTGCTCCGTCTCCAGCCTTGGTGGTGCTGTTCTGTTATTGTTCCCTTGCCTCTGAGAGTACACCTTTGCTGGTTCTGTGGAGAACAGCTGGTTTATTCTCCTGCCTTCTATCTCTCTGGTGTACCTCCTCAAGCGGCTGGCCAAGGCTGTGAGTCTTTGCTTGGCAGTTTCCAAGGCCTCAGGTATGGACAGCTTGCTGTATTTCTTATGCACCTTCTTTGTCGCACCTTTCTGCAACTCCATTAGTTGGCTAACCTCCCTCCGTGCTACTTCGATCTTGCCCTCTAGCCTCCTTCTCCATGGAGGGTACTGCCCCTTGTGGCTGTTCAACTTGTAGCCAAGCATCTCACTGATCACTGCTGCCGTATTGTAGATCAGCTTGTTAGTGTCGGTAATCGTGGTTGTAGGTATCATCCGTAGTGCTGCATTAACATCATCTAGCAGACCTTCTGAGGGTACTTCACGTAATCTTGGTAACCGGCTAAGGGGGATCCAGGTTTCAAGCTTGGCCATGATCCTATTATATACACACACACACACACACACACACACACACAAACACACTACACATAAGACTGTGGATGTATATTGGATGCAGTACGATGAAAAACTAGTTTTGTCCTGCAGATGGCAATCTTGCACCGTGTTCAGAGAGCCGACACTTTGATGATGCTGCTCTACTCAACTTACTTTTAGCCTGGGTTGGACTCTACAGTAGAGCACACCTATAAAAACAAATAAAAACAACTAATATGCTGAACCCTGTACAAAACAGCTAAAACTACATGATGGAGAAGCTGAAATGAATATGAAAGTCTTTATCACTGTGCAAGTCTTTGCCGCTGTGTGCGGCAAAGCAGGCAACCACTGTATGAGGCTGCGTTGCGGTCTCTTCTGAGCTGATGAACAAGCTACACGTTATCAGAGCAGGAGCTGGCTGAGAACTCATCAGAGGGAGGGCAACAGAACTATGATAATTCGAGTATGCAGCTATCTGAGAGTTCAGTTTCTTCCTCACACCTCAGATGCGCAGCAGTTTTCCTGTATCTTGACTCGTGTGTAAAGTGTTCATAGCATCAGCATCATGATTTTGCTTGTTTGTGTGGTTGAAAAATAACTAAATAAACTTGTGATCATACTTATGGATCACCATGGCACATACCATTGTCCATATGATTTATTTATGCCGATGAAAAAGTGAGTGTGAATGTGCCTGATGTCGCAGAGTGTGTGTGCGCTGTTTAAAAGTAATTGTCTCCAACTGTGAGAGTGATGATTCTGCAGCTCACCGCTTCCTGACGTGCAGCTGCTTCCTAAACTTCCAGACTTCTAACTTCATTCATAGGGAGGAGATCACTCCACTGCACTGCAGACAGACTTCACACTTTCATGAATTCCTTCTAAGGCCTGATGTGGCTTTGCTTCCTGCTACATGAAACATTTATTCACACCTTATGAACCAATCAGGAGCCTCCTACCTGTTCCCACAGCCGCCTCATTAATAACAGGAAGTCAGTGTTTCTGTGAGCCGACGAGCTGAACTCAGACGTTTCACTTATACCGCGTCTTATTTCTTTCTTTATTGTATTTATTTATTTGACCTGCACAGTGATTTTATTTCTATATGTAGATATTTGATATTCTGTAACTGAAGCTGTGTCCACGTTTGATCTCAAAGTGACACATGGACTCTGTCTGTGTCCTCAGTTTCCCAGCATGCCTCGGCTGTGGAGCTGTATGAGGGAGAGCTGTTTGTCCTGCTGCCCTGTGAGTTTCCCACTTTTGAACTGGACAGCCCCACAGTGGTGTGGAGTCGCTCCAACCTCGGTCCTCCAACCGTCCACCAGCTTCAAGGAGACGAACTGAAAGATCCAAACCAGCGTTACAGCGGCCGAACATCCATGAAGACTGACGCTCTGGAAACTGGAGACCTCAGCCTGAACCTGACCAACCTCCACCCGTCTGACAGCGCCACTTACACCTGCTCCGTCAGATCATTTAGACTGAGAGATGTCCCACTGCAGGTTAAAGGTCAACATCAAACCAAAACCCTGCTGTAGACGATCACAATCACTCAAACTGAACTTTTCATATTGTCACAATAAGCATGCTTGCTTTACCCTCTGGGCTCTATCCTGGCCATTTGTGGCCACTTCACTTTTCTTTTTTCAGCTATTTTTATTCTGTGAATGCAAATGGAATGAAACTTCCCAAAGGTGTGTATTTTTTTCAGATTTTTCAATTTTCAACATCAGCTCCTTAATAATGTCAATAATATTCACTATACACTAAATTGTTCCTCTTGGCTCTATCGTGGCCATTTGTGGCCAATTGAAACCCATTATAACCACCTTTTTTGATTCCTAGTTACTGACAGTACTATATCATGCGATTTAGGCAAAATTGCTTTCATTCTAAACTCAACACATGAAAATTGTAGTTTTTAATGTTTTTTACCAAATTACATCATTTACCCATTTTTGGCCAAGCCAGCAATTTCATGTAATATTCTGATTTTCTAGTAGCGGCCTTTGCTGGCCTACCACACTCCTATGGACCAAAATAATGAAACAATTTTGACATAGATCTTAAGGATCTAATAGTTTGTGTTTGTGCATGACATTGCAGTACAAACATGTATTTGCAAGATAGACTGGAATAAATAATGACGCATCAAACATTACAAAGGCTGCAGTGAATTTCTGTGGATGCAGGCTATTGAGCTTTGAGGTTCCCAGTCAAACTTAGCTTTGAAGCACATGTTAAAAGCACTTTTACGCTTGTATTTTTCATCAAAAGATACCATACCCAAAATATTAACTCTAGAAACAAAAACAAAAACAAAAAAAACCCAATCGAAGGACATTTGGCAGAGTTCAAACCTGCAGCTGCAGCGCAAACAACAACAAACACTGTTTGTAAACGTGTCCTGGAGTTTATGCAGGTGCAGACAGAGCTACTGTTGTAAGTAAGCCTAACAGCTTCCAGATCATTTATTCTGGCTATATGGCAATAAGGTCATCACTACTTCAAGCACTGCTTATATGATCTGGTCAGACAGCAAGGACAGCAAGCAGTCCTCTGACCTTGAAGAAAAGACATCTGCCCAAGATGAAGAAACTTCCTCTCCAGAAGATGAGGGGACAATCTCCAAAGAGGCTGACTGCATCACCACTGATGATGAGTACTAGCCAGTGCCTGAATCCTCTTCTTTGGGGAGGATTGGGGTTGGGGGGCATGGAGGTGGAGGCCGAGCAGCTGATGGAAAAGAACATAGGAGCAGTTTCTGAGACCGAGGAGCCGGTGACTGAGTGGATCCCTCATGAAAGGAAAACCATGTGGGTCCCACCACTGAAGAGAGACTGCTCTACAATCCAGTACCCACTGGTATCAAACTAGGGGTCACCCTGTATGCAGTTTCCTGCATTAGCAGCCTGAGATCTACTTTTGACTTTTTTATAACAAAGGAGATCTTTTAGCTGCTGTGCACCCTTACAAACCTGCACAGGAGGCGAAGGTGTGAGGATTGGAGGATTATAGATGAAGTGGAGATGTGAGCCTAAACCAGAATAAAGCAATACATAGCATGTTGGATGACAACACTGGAAGTTCTCAGAAAGTAAAAAAGGGAAAGGGGTTCAGACTCCAACTGACGGAGGAGCTCCGAGTACAACGTCTTTCCTTCGGTCACATTGGCAGAGGAACTCCTCAGATGAAAACTGGCACAGGGGAAACAACCCAGAGCTTCCTCCTCAGCTCCTCCAGTTGCAACAAAGGAAGATTTTGTTGTCTGTCTTTGGCTTCACCAAAACTACCACGGCGATATCCCACATGTCAAAGCAACGGAGGAATGTGCTTCTTTTGACAGCAACACACAAGGAACCAGCAGTCGGTGATGGGGGATAAAGGATGCGTGAAAGCAAGAAGCAATCCTGGACTACAATAGGCACAAATACAGATTGGATAACTTAGAGAGGATGTTGGCACCTCGAGTTGTAGAAGGAAAACTAACTGATGGCTGCTGGCTCTTTTCTCCAATCTCCTGGATGTCTTGGGATACGATGTCTTTGTCTCGCCGGAAACAACTTCACTGAAGTGGGGGAGTCCTCTACAACCTACAAATGAAGAGTGATCCTGGGAGAGCTGGGGCACATGCTGGTGACCTCAACAACTGCAAGACACCCTTCTCCTTAATTCTCAGCCACTTCTGCCATTGAGCTCAAGATACAGTAGTCTGAACCAGAGTGTGACCCACGCCCCACCAACAAAATGAGAATGTGCAAAAGGCGCACCTCCAGGGTTGGAACAGCAGCCCCTTGCACCAGGTGTAGAAAGTGTGCCTACAAAAACCATTCTAATGTGGTTAGTACATCTTGCTGCTAGTGAGGATGCACACAGAAGCACACACTGGAATATAAATTTTGATCATTTTATTGGTCATTTCAGTGGTTATTTGGTCATTAAATTGCCTTTCTGGCCACTAACACACCATGTGTGATTTTCTTTTTGGCCATTCATTCCCCCCTACAAAGAAAATAAATAAAGTAAAAATAAATCATTGTTACAGTTACTGTTACTGACCTGCAATAATGATAAAAAAGTATTAGGTTTCATCATTCATATGCTAAAAAATGTGAACTTTATTACTATTTTCCCCCAAAAGCGTAGTAATAATACATAATCTACTGGTATTCAAAGGGTATAATATCTGAATTTGAATTATATTTTGGTTTTCATGACTAGGACTGGTGCTAATTTAAAAAACTCAAGTCGACGAAAGTAGAAAAATGTTTTACTATATATTAATTTTATAGTATTTTGTAAACATAAACAGGGGCTGGCCATTTTTGGCCACGAACAAGCTGAGAGGGAGTTTTTTGTTTTTCTGTCACTGCACAAAAAAACAAAGATGCATAAAACTCATTGATACTGTTAATTATTGCTATGCATCTAACCACCATTATCGTTAGAAAATAAATCAGATGACATGTTTTATTTGGAAAAAAATCGGGGTTTTGTGATTTTTTCCATTTGTGAGTTCCTAGGATTATTTGATTTAACTGGTATTTAAAGGGTTAAAATTCTGAATTTGAATGAAATTTTGATTTTCATGAACAGCACTGATGCTAATCTAAAAAATCAAGTCAAAAAAGTGGAAATTTTTCTTAATATATATGAATCTTATAGCATTTTGTAAACGTAAACAAGGGGTGGCCATTTTTGGCCACGAACAAGCTGAGAGGGAGTTTTTATGTTTTTGCGCTCCCTGCACAAAAATAACAATGTATTATAAACAGTGTTGATGTGAATCAATTACATGCCCCAGACTCTACTATTAATAATACAAGAAATTTCAGTAGTAATGCAATTACAGGGAGTGCAGAATTATTAGGCAAGTTGTATTTTTGAGGAATAATTTTATTATTGAACAACAACCATGTTCTCAATGAACCCAAAAAACTCATTAATGTCAAAGCTGAATGTTTTTGGAAGTAGTTTTTAGTTTGTTTTTAGTTTTAGCTATTTTAGGGGGATATCTGTGTGTGCAGGTGACTATTACTGTGCATAATTATTAGGCAACTTAACAAAAAACAAATATATACCCATTTCAATTATTTATTTTTACCAGTGAAACCAATATAACATCTCCACATTCACAAATATACATTTCTGACATTCAAAAACAAAACAAAAACAAATCAGCGACCAATATAGCCACCTTTCTTTTCAAGGACACTCAAAAGCCTGCCATCCATGGATTCTGTCAGTGTTTTGATCTGTTCACTATCAACATTGCGTGCAGCAGCAACCACAGCCTCCCAGACACTGTTCAGAGAGGTGTACTGTTTTCCCTCCTTGTAAATCTCACATTTGATGATGGACCACAGGTTCTCAATGGGGTTCAGATCAGGTGAACAAGGAGGCCATGTCATTAGTTTTTCTTCTTTTATACCCTTTCTTGCCAGCCACGCTGTGGAGTACTTGGACGCATGTGATGGAGCATTGTCCTGCATGAAAATCATGTTTTTCTTGAAGGATGCAGACTTCTTCCTGTACCACTGCTTGAAGAAGGTGTCTTCCAGAAACTGGCAGTAGGACTGGGAGTTGAGCTTGACTCCATCCTCAACCCGAAAAGGCCCCACAAGCTCATCTTTGATGATACCAGCCCAAACCAGTACTCCACCTCCACCTTGCTGGCGTCTGAGTGGGACTGGAGCTCTCTGCCCTTTACCAATCCAGCCACGGGCCCATCCATCTGGCCCATCAAGACTCACTCTCATTTCATCAGTCCATAAAACCTTAGAAAAATCAGTCTTGAGATATTTCTTGGCCCAGTCTTGACGTTTCAGCTTGTGTGTCTTGTTCAGTGGTGGTCGTCTTTCAGCCTTTCTTACCTTGGCCATGTCTCTGAGTATTGCACACCTTGTGCTTTTGGGCACTCCAGTGATGTTGCAGCTCTGAAATATGGCCAAACTGGTGGCAAGTGGCATCTTGGCAGCTGCACGCTTGACTTTTCTCAGTTCATGGGCAGTTATTTTGCGCCTTGGTTTTTCCACACGCTTCTTGCGACCCAGTTGACTATTTTGAATGAAACGCTTGATTGTTCGATGATCACGCTTCAGAAGCTTTGCAGTTTTAAGACTGCTGCATCCCTCTGCAAGATATCTCACTATTTTTGACTTTTCTGAGCCTGTCAAGTCCTTCTTTTGACCCATTTTGCCAAAGGAAAGGAAGTTGCCTAATAATTATGCACACCTGATATAGGGTGTTGATGGCATTAGACCACACCCCTTCTCATTACAGAGATGCACATCACCTAATATGCTTAATTGGTAGTAGGCTTTCGAGCCTATACAGCTTGGAGTAAGACAACATGCATGAAGAGGATGATGTGGACAAAATACTCATTTGCCTAATAATTCTGCACTCCCTGTATATAAAATTGCGACATTTGAGGTTGTCTTCCAGCTAGTGCAGTGGACGAACAAACTGGTGTTTAAAGGGTTAAAAATTTAAAAAGTAATAATTATTTTATATTTATGAAAAGAACTGAAGTTACTTAAAAGCTTTATGCAGAAAAAATGGCAAAAAAACATAAAAATAATAAAAATTACAGACCTAATCTGTTGGTGGCCACTTTTGGCCACGAACAAGCTGAAAGGGTGGTGATTTTGAACAAGCCCAGAGCCATTTTAAATCTAAGCATGTTCTTTAATTAATTACATTCAGTCAAAGGTCACCTGCCAATTTGCGTTTCTCTACAGAACCATTTCCATCCTGGGCCACAGCTCTGCTGGTTCTCCTGGTTCTCCTGGTTCTTGTTCTCATCGTGTCTGGAGGTCTTTTATTTCATTTCCGGCACTATTTTAAGTCAGCTGAGTGTTTCCTACTACACTACCCATAATGCCGATGGTTAGCAGGTAGGGGTGGTTTTTGATTAGTGATTGAATGGATAACGTCATATTGATTCATTAAAATCCTGAATCGATTTTTAAATATAAATGTATTTTAGCTGAAACGCCTGAATCTCAGGTTAAAGCTCCCACAGTTTCAACAACCATCAAACAGCTGAAACAGTAACTGAGAGCAGGAACACGGATTCTGCACAAAGACGCATCAGAATCAGTTTCATCTAAAAATCTCTGTTTTCTGCATTATTGGCTTGTTGTTACCCACCAGTCTACCGTTGTTGACAGCGCTGTCGGCCACTGGGTTTGTTGTTGTTTTTGACTTAGTCTCATTTCTGCTGTTCAAAACTGAACAAACTTTGTAAAATGATGCAAAACTGCAAAACTCTCAGCTGTGTCTGTAATCAAACCTCTGTAACTTTGCTCTGCTTCACTTCATCAGGTCATGTTCACATGTGTTTTTGTTCTACTGCAGAATATTTTTAAGGTCATCTGCTATAAAAAGCCAGGCCAGGAAAATCTGCTTCATGTTCTTCTGTTTTATCCTCAGTGACTTTGACACAAAGGCCTCTGCTGTGATGCTCACACCTCTGATGAAGTCACACAATCATGTGCTGACAGGAAATGTTGCAGCAGCTTCAGTAAATGTTCCTCCCTGAGTTGTGCTCAGTCATGTGGTGGAGAGCTTCAGATGTTCAGAGCAGGAGAGCTCCAACAAGACCAGGACTGTGTATTTTCCACCATCTGCTGACATCACAATATAACTGCTTACTGTTAGTAGTGCAGTGTCAGTGGATGCATTTGACCAAAACCAGAGTGGAAACGCTCATAGATGTGGTGTTTCTTCAAGCAGGCTGTGAGGTGGGCAGCAAGCGGCTTCTCAACAAGCTTTGACCTGAAAGAGAAACTGATCTATAATGTTGATGTCATGTTGGATCTAAGCTGGGTTTGCTGAGCTTTGCTTCCACAACGGCATGTTTGAAAAAGCTGGAACACTCCAGTCTGAAGAAAAGCGTTAAAAAGGTTTACAAGGCAAAAAGCTTTGTGGGGAGAATCTCTGAGGGAGCTGCAGACGGCTGATTCTCATCAAATGTCACAGGTGTAAAAGTAGAGCAGCAGTGAGCTGCACAACAAGAACGCTCTGGGGGGGTTTGTCATTGATTTCTGTGATCTACAGAAAATCAGACTTTTGTTGCTGTCTGCTTTAGAGCCACATTTATAGGTGAGGCAGCTCGAGACGCAACAGCTGATTGTGTCAAACAAAACTTTGAATTTCTCCCATTTTCTGATCTGAGTTTTCTGAAGTTTCAAATAGACTCATTTATCCAATGGCACGTCCTCAAGTGAAGGTCAACAAAGACGCAGTTGTGGTCACTCAAAGCTACATCCTCCGCAGACACGTTGCTGATGCTGAGGCCCAAAGAAAGGAAGCGTGTGAGACATGGCCGACTGTGGAGGCTCAGTCTGTCTGTTCTTCTTCATCCAACATGTCTGCAGCACTTTACAGGACGCTGCAGACTAGTTACCAAAGAACGAGTCAGGAACACATCAGGAACAAACTGAGACACACAAGTTTTACAGAGACCCAACGAAGATGAAGAGAAAGCTGCTGGAACCTGGAGACCTCAGTCTGACCCTGAAATACCCACAGATGGAGACACAAACACCTCCACCTGCACCGTCTGCAGCAGGGAGGGAAACATCCTGCTGAAGAAACAAGTGCTGCTCACTGTCAGGGCTCAGTGCTGTAGATGCAGGTCAGAGGTCAGAGGTCATGGTGGGACCAGTTTACTCCATTGAATCCATTCAGCCTGTGGCTGATAATGTTTCTAATAATGACAAAGTGGAAACACAACTTTACGATTGTTTCTTTAACATCATATTTCCTGAAGTATTCAGACACTTATTTGAAGCCCCTTCAGCAGGAATCACAGCAGCAGCTGTTTTTGATGCAACGAGCCTCATCCACACCTGGAGTTTCTGTCCTTCTACTTTCTAAATACTCACAGGCTCAGGCAGTGGGCTCACAAAGAGGTGGCTCTGAGCCCGTTTGCAGTGCTGATGAACACTCTGATGTTTGCAGACAAAGTTATGATCTGTAGTGAGAGTGAGGAGGAGAGTCTGCAGAGAAGAGAAAGTACAAACAAGGAGAGATGAGGAGGAGGTCAGGGCTGATTTATGACAGGAGGAGAGCAGTAAGAGTGAAGAGGAGGAGATGGCAGTGAGACCTGCTGTGATGGAGACGGTGGCACACAGACAGGAGGAGCTGCAGGTGGCAGAGCTGAAGATGCTGAGAGTTTGGTTGGAGGTGAGCAGGATGGACAGGATTAGAAAGAAGAAGATCAGAGGGATCGCTCAGGTCCAGCAGAGCTGCAGTCAGACTGTGTGCTGGATGCTCCAGAAACTGACTCAGTGTGTGTGTCAAGTTCACACAGTGCAGAAACAAACAGCCTTCACTTTACAACATGATCACAGGTTTATTGATCCATCAGAGCAGCTGGAAGGAAGAGACGAGCTCCTGAACATTTCCTGACGCTGCTGCACAAACAAAGTGATTCATTATTAGTTTGATTAGATCTTTAATGTCACAGCTGTCTGAAACATGCTGATGTCACACAGTTTGATCAGACTGTGCATTGGTGCATAGTGTTGGTTTTACCTGCATGATTTTATTGTCATATTTATGTTTGTTTATTTAAATATCAGGTTTTATCCTGATATTGTGTGTTTTAGTGTTGTTGCACAATATTCTTTTAATCCACTGTGGACTAAGTGGACAATAGTAGCACCTGTGGAGGTGGGGGCGTTCCCCGAGGCGGCCTATCAGACGCCAGGCTGACCTGTTAAAGGGGACGGTGAGCGCAGAGATGGGAAGGCGACGCACGAAAGGCGAGCAGGAGGAAAAGAAACGTGCGCAGCCAGCATAGTGGGAGGCGATGCAATCCACAGCAGGGCAGGGGTGTCCCTCTGCCTGCATCTGGCGGTGCTACGACGGAGGCCGTGTTCAGGTGTGGAGTGGGGCGGGACTGTGACACGCTGTCAGGAGGAGACAGGTCTGCGACAGGAGCCCCGCCCCCTTGTTCTTCTGGCCGGCATGGTTTCCATCCCGGGAGAGAAATTCCTCTCCTGTTTCAGATAAGGAACATCTGCCCGCGTGTGGCTGGACTGTGGCATTATGGGAATTTTAGCATATGGAAACATTTGTTCAGCCTTTGTGTTGACAGTGTAGAGTTATTTCTGCCTGCAGGGTTTTTAGCGTGTTGAGACTCTTTTTATTGTATAGGGGGATTTAACCTGTAACCCTGGTTGTGTCTGTTTCCATGGAAATAAATGGTGTGTTTAAGGCCAACTTAGTGTCTGAGCCCTGAGCGCTGACCCACTCACTCCCCTTCTACTTGTATGCAAACGCACTTTGAGGTGCAGATTTAGATCCACCACTGTTAGCGGCTCCACTAACACTGAAGCCTCACACAGGAAGTCATTTCCATGTGCCGTTTATTTACTTTCCGGCTCTTTGAAGCTTCGCTGCCAAATGTGGAGGAAAAGTTTTATCTGGAGCTCTGCAGCATGTATAAACTGATATTAGTCTTTAACAGGGATGTCAAAACTGAGAGCAAACAAAAGAACTGCTGTATAATGCCGTCCACCCACTTAGTTTAATTGGTCACATGACTGCATCATATGACTAAAATGCATCATTGTTTTCAAAGGGCTCAGTTTTTGCAGATTGCAACATGAAAGCTGCATTTTCAAAAAGCTCAGTTTTCCTTGAGCAAAAACGGCGTCTCAGTGTGGAGGCCAAAACGGAGAGAAAAAGAAGCTTTTAGAAGGAAAACGTATCAGTGTGGACATGGCCTCCGTCCTCTGCTCTGATCGGCTTCAGCTTTCTCTACACCTCTGAAACCTGCTGCTGTCTGTACACCTCACGCTGTGTTTGCTGTTCTCTCAGAGTGTCAGGTGGAGGAGGGGGCGGAGTCTGTCCGGCTGCCTGAGGACACTCAGGTGGAGTGGTGGCACCGTCCTGAGAAGCCTGACAAACAGGAGCAGCATCACAGAGTGAAAGAAAGACGAGCGTGTGAAAAGCGGACAGTTCAGCCTGACCCTTAAACGCCCCACAGACAGATACAGCTGTGTGGCCTGGAGCCAGGGAAACATCATGGATGGAGAATCGTGCTGCTCACAGTTACAGCTGTTTGTTCACTTTCACTTGGTTCTCTTTCACTTATTATTTTATTGTGTTTCTGTGTGAAGCTGTCGTGTCTCCTCTGCAGGGACGCTTCAGTCCAGGATCAAACATCAGGAACAGAAGCAGCTCCATTGATCCGACTCCTCTGATGGCTGATCAATCAGTTTGATCTGTTTGATTATTGATAAGATAACCTTTATTAGTCCCACATGTGGGAAATTTGTTTTGTCACAGCAGGAAGTGGACAGTGCAAAAGTTATGAAGCAAAAATTAGAATAAAATAAAATAAGAATAAATACAGTACACAACTGTACAGAATAAAATAAAATACTATATACAGTAGAATAAAATAGAATAAAATATACAATAAGATAAAAATAGAATACAAATGCTATATACAACTGAGTAAAAATACAACGATGCCAGGAAGATTATTGTACTTAGTGTTATTGCACATGTGTGTGTTTGATCAGTTAAAGTCTTTATTGTGGAGTCTGACAGCAGTGGGGAGGAAAGACCTGCGAAATCTCTCCGTCCCACACCGTGGGTGCCGCAGTCTCCCACTGAAGGAGCTGCTCAGTGCTGTCACAGTCTCATGCATGGGGTGGGAGATGTTGTCCATCAGGGATGACAGCTTAGCCACCATTCTCCTGTCACTCACCACCTCCACTGGGTCCAGAGGGCCTCCCAGAACAGAGCTGATAACCTTTATTAGTCCCACATGTGGGAAATTTGTTTGATCAGTGATGTCAGAGTGGAGTCAGTGTGATGTATGAAATATATCTTAAACTATCATAACATGTTTTATCATATAACTCGTTTTTCTACATTTTCTTCTACAGATCAGTTTATGTCAGTATGTCCATGAAGGTTCTCCATCATCCAGGTCATCGTAGTCGAAGGAGCTTGGAAAGAAAAGCGTCTGGACTTCTTTAAGTTGCTTGAAGACGTTTCACCTTCATCTGAGAAGCTTCTTCAGTTCTAGGGCTTAAATCTGGGACTCTTCAAATGGTGGAGAGTCCCAGATTTAACCCTGTTGGACTGTCCCCCTAAGATCCCTCCCCAGACGCCTTAACGCCCACTCACATCCTGGGCCATCTGACCTCAGGAAATCACATGATAGGGTGAGAGACAAGCTTGTAGACAAACAGCTTTTTACACTATAATTACCTGTTTGGGTCCAGTGAGTGTCAATGACAGGAAATCCTCACCTGGTGGTGAGTGAGAGAAACCACAGCAGAGACCTCTGTGTTTAAGAAATGGATGGTTATGGTCGCTGATGCTCTCAGCTGGCTCAGTTTTCACACCAGCACACAGGTACGAGTGCACAAGCTCCCACTGTGGAGTAGACACTACAGGGACTACATCTGAACGCCTGTGGAGCTGTTCACACAGACTGTGTAGTTACAGGAAGCTGCCAGCAGGTGGCAGCACATCACCGCAGCGTCAGCCTGCAACTAAAACCTCTGCAGAGACTCTGACGGGTGTCAAACAGGCAGCAAGTTTGACATAAAAGCTGCTTCAGGATCAAACTCATCAGGATGTGATAATAGGATGATTCCTTTGTGACGTCATAATTAATCATTACTTAACATAAGAAATGCTTTATTTATCTCGCAAGTTTGAAAATGAGGCTAAATAAGGTGAAAAACATGTCAGTGTAATATATCAAATATGACAGGAAATGGCTTGGATAATTAACAGTTGGAAAATAATCCTAAAGTCCGTTGAAGCTGGAGATGTTGGAGGGCAGCAGGAGCAGTCAGGGAGATGGTCACCCTGGCTGACTGCAGTGATGACCCCTGTGAGGGACTAAAGAAAAAACACCCCCTACTGTTCTGACTGTGCATCACATGGACGGGGGTTTGACTATATCATGTTTAAGATGATTGTACTTAGACACACTGATGCACATGTTGTTTCTACTTTGAACTTACATACAAGTGTTTCCTTCAATGCTTTATGTGACTGTGAACAGTGTGTCTGTGTGTGTGTCACACTGTGGACAGCAGAGATACTTCATCCCTTGTGTCGGAGCTCCACCTTGTGGCAGGTTTAAGAACTGCTGTTCTTGTAAAGCTAAATTAGACTGATGCACCTCCGTAACAGACTGTAGAGGGTTTCTGGGGCAGTGACATGAACACTTTGTCTTTATTTATACTGTCATATTTTTCTGTTACATAAACCACAGCATGCTGAATATGAATAAACTGCATTTATGCAACTCAGTCTCTGCTTCTGACTGAGGAAAACCACAAATCATGTGTGTGACGCCTCCATGAAACAGACTCCTGACAGCCTCTGGGGAGCGAGCTCACATTAGCCCTGTTTTATTTTCTTACATTGGCTCCTGGTTAACTTTAGATTTGCTTTAAAATTCTCACACTTGAGCTGTGTGAATGTTTTCAGTCGCGTTATTCAGCTCCTGCTCAAACTGTACGACTGAATCTCAGAGGTTAGAAGTTCAAAGGTCACGATGCAGGTTTCAGGACGTTCCCTCACTGTAACAGGTGGAGGAGAGGAAGCACAGGTGGATCCTCTGAGGAAGAGGAGCGTTCCTACAAACCACATGATCACATGACCAGAGGGGCGTGGCCTTCAGTGGCAGTAATAAGTCCACATGTGACACTTTGAAGGCTCCAACAAAGCAGACCTGTGATCACTTTAACTCAGTATGATGGATTGTTTGGATTTGTCTTTGTTTCTCTGGCTTTTCTTGTGTGTCTGTGTGTCTTTGTGTGTTGGATAGAGTCATGTGACCTGCCCAGGGACGACACATGAGCAGCTCAAATCTGGCAGGTTTCCATCTTCTGTTTTTATCCTGATGTCCATGAACATGAACTCTGTCCCTGTCAAATAAATCCAGATAAAAACAGCCGGTTACATTAAATCTGATCCAGTGTTGTTCTTCTTCTGTGGTGTTTGTGATGGAGCAGCTGCTCCTGATGTGTGTGAAGATGAAACCTGGGCTCCTGCAGCTTTCTGTGCTACAGAAAGTTACATTTAAGATGTTTAATGTCACATACAATGAAGTTTAGGACTCATTTAAACCAGCATGAACTAACAGTTGTATCAGGAAAGGGAAATAAATGAGATGTGAACACCAAGAAATAAGTGAAATGATGATGAAGAATGCAGAACTATAACTTAACCAAAACTAGATCCCCCAGAAACATCCTCAGAAATCCAAACCTTGTCTCTAAGACCCAGAAGTAACACAGTCCACACTAGACTGTGGATCCACCACAGCCCTGCAGGACTGTTTGGACAATATGGTCTGGAGTGTATTCACAGAAGAATCAGACTTGGAGGGCCACACATCTGCTGTCCTCTCATACATCTGCACTGAGAGTGTAACAACAACAAAGACAAAGTGTTCCCAAAGCAGAAGCCATGGCTCAACAGTGAGGTGCAAGCTCTACTGAGAGCAGCGCCTTCAGATCAGGAGACCAACAAACCTACAAAGAGGCGTCTGATCTAAAGGCATCAAAGAATCCAAACGCAGATTCAAACAGCGCATCGACGAACACTTTAACACAAACCACTCCAGAAACATGTGGCAGGGATCAAGACACTCACTGGCTACAAGGACAATCGCACACAAACAAACACATCACCTCACCTGACACCATAAAGCAGTTCTTCGCCCGCTTTGACCAACAAAACAGTGACACCAACACCTATCCTGCCGTTACAGAGAGGGACGACGCCCCCATCCAGCTGGAGCAGCATCAGGTCAGAGCCACACTGACAGAATCTATGCGAGGAAAGCAGCTGGTGCTGACGGTGCAGCCGGTGGAGTGCTTAAAGCATGTGCAGACCAACTAGCAGAGGTTTCACCACCATCTTCAACCTCTCACTGCTACAGTCTGTAGAAGGCAAACAGGTGGACAGAGGACGCCATCATTACAGCTCTTCACACAACCCTCACACATCTGGACAGTAGGAAACACGTACGTGAGAATGCTGTTTGTGGACTTTACCTTCAACACAGTTCAAGCCCACAAACTGGTTCATAAACTCAGCAACTTAGGACCCAGCAGCTCACTGTGCAGCTGGATACTGGACTTCCTGAGCAACACACCCCAGAACTTCAGAATGGGAGCCACACCTCCTCCACCCTCACTCTGAACGTGTGTCCTCAGTCCCCTCTTATACTCACTTTTCACCCATGACTGTTCTCCACACCAGTAACACCATTATAAATGTGCTGATGACACCACCATCATAGGACTGATGGACAACAACCATGATTCAGCTACAGAGAGGAGGTTCAGCATCTGAAGCAATGGTGTGACCACAACAACCTGCATCTGAACACAGCCAAGACCAAGGACATGATAATCGACTTCAGCAGAACAAAGCCATCTGAGCACTCCACCCTCTACATTGATGGAGGAGGTAGAAAGGGTGGAGAGCTTCAAGTTCCTCGGAGTCCACATCTCGGCCGACCTTACCTGGTCCACAAACATCTCCCACCAGGTAGGGAAAGCACAACAAAGGCTGCACTTCCTCAGGAAGCAATGTCAAGCCCCAAAGCCTGCTAATTCATTTCTACTGCTCCACCATCGAGAGCCTTCTGACCTCCTGCTGCACCCTCTGCTTCAACTGCTGCTCTGTGGAGGACAAGAGGAAACTGCAGCGCTTGGTGAGGGCAGCAGAGCGGCCAATCGGCACTTCACTAACCCCCCTCAGAGACATCTATACTGGCAGCCTTCAGCAGGAAGCATCATCATCAAGGACCCCTCCACCCTGGACACTCACTTTCCCACCTTCCCTCTGGTAAACTCTACAGGTCCAACAAAGACAAACAGACTCAGTAGAAGTTTCTACCTCCACCCTGATTGAAGGTTAACTGTGCTGTTAACACTCATGGACACTTGCACTAGATTTATTTCTAACCAGTATTCATTACAGTAGAATTCCTGCCTCTATTTATAGAACTGTATTCTTTTACAGCAGCAACCAGCATTCCTACCACTTACTCAATGTGCAATCCCACCAATCACAGAGCACCTTATACTGACCTGATCCTCCTCTTTACACTGTACCTGCAGATATATCTATAGATTTGTTTCTGTATATAACTTGTGCAGATCCTTTTGTTTACTTCATTTATTGTGCATTACACACATTCCCTGTGTAGGTGTCTCTGAAACTTGTTCTTATCTTTATTTATCTTCTTCTATTATCCTGAGAATCTGAATGTAAACAGATACAAGCTGCCAATGGAGAGAAACTCCTCATTGTTCTGGTAACAGTGACAATAAAGATCTTCTATCTTATCCTGATAGAATTTCTATGAATTTCTGTCAAACTGTGGACTCACGGGACGAGTCTTCAGATGACGTCTCTGCTCATCGCAAGAACTCGAGCAACTAACCATAAACGTTCATCCTCTCTGTGTCTGACTTTTAGCCTCAAAATCGCTTCATTTCATTTTCTTCTTTTCTTCTTAACATAGAAAATTCCATGATGAACATTTGGGTGCATATGAATATACTTCACTTTATGAAGCATCAACCATGCAGTTCATCTTCAGTTAGATTCACCATCAGCTCATTTTCACATCAACATCCACATAATGTCTTTTTGATTCAAACACACAGGAAAACTTTCTTCCCAGAAACAAATATATTCAGTATAATTGATTTGATTTCCATGTTAATGTTAGATTAGTGGCTCCTCCATCCTTTCCACACAGACTCTCAGTGTGGGGCCTACAGAGTTATTATCATAGTTTCTTATTCGTTGCTTTGGTTAAACTTATACCTGATTGTATTCTAAACAGTTTCAGTCAGTTAAGCAGGATTAACTATCAGCACAATCACATATGAATTATGACTCTATTGTTAACTCTTAATGTCTTTTATCAGGATGGAGTTCTGGCACATTTCTTATCTTCCAACATTCCTGCAGCCACACACACACTAATCTCTCAAAGCTGAGTCTACACACACAACATCTACACATTTAAATCAGGTCAATTATTCAACATATTCATTAAACTTCTGATTCAGAATGAAGATGATTCACTAACAGCACTTCATATCATTGTAAACACAACAGCCTAAATGTTAAAACCTTTTTATTTCTCTCAGAGGCAATAAGAGGTGAGGGGGGGACGTCTGTCTCTCTCTGTCCCACCTCTCTCAACAAGGCCTCATTAAATTCATCCCACTTTCATCATTCATTAAAAACATATTTATGCTGACTATGTGATGTGATGCACGAACAGTAGAGGTGAATGGATGGATAATACAATACAATAATAAAATGTCATATAATAACTGCAGCTGTCAGCAGGCACAGAGCAGCTGAACTACTAAACTAAGCCGTACTGAGGAGAGTAAGTCCACCACCCAGCAAAGAAGCCTTCTGAGCCTCAGCTTAAATAGTCCAGGAGTCCAGGTCATCAGGTAGATTCACGGCAGGTGCGTGGGCCAAGGGCGGAGCCCAGCTGAGCTCCGCCCAGGCAGACAGGTGAGAGACAGGAGAGAGAGACATATAACCATAGTATGCTAATAGCAAATTCTTTTGTCAGGTTTAAAGTGAGATCCTGCTTTAAGGGCAGCTTCATCTGCTGGTAATGACAGATGTTTCTAGTATATCAGGCTGGGACAACATTACAGGGACTTACTTGCAGAGACCCACGAGCTCCAAACTTGCTGCTTTATGATTGGTGCAGATGCTCTAAGCTACTATTAACCAATAAGAACCACGGGGTCAGGGGTCACTACAAGAACTTATCAGCCACCAACTTGTATATATAACTTTACTCACACTTGTAAAACTCTGTAAGTAGAATTCAATGGGGCAGAGTGACCTGAGCACAGGCCCACTCTGTGACACTCAGAGCTTTGTGGATATCATCTGCAGGTGCACGTACTGGGAGTACTGGACACAGTGCATGTACAGCCAGCTTGCAGCCACTTTGCCACCACTTTAGGACAATGTTTCCAGTAGACTGAGCCACACTGACTGTGAGCAGTCATTGTGCTGCTGCATGGCTGATGGCACTGTCCCTGCAGCTGTCAGGGACAACAAGAACCACTCAGCTACCTCAGCCAAGCCAAGACTGTGCTGATGTTGTGACCTGAGACCAAGACACTAACCCAGGATGGTGATATGATGGTGTGAGAGTGGCTGGATGAGCCCATCCACCTTAAATATGGATCATATAAATATCTGTAATGCAACACATGTTTTATGCAACATGAACATATTTCCAGCTGTTTCATGTTGTGTTTCCAAGATTTCAGTTTCCTGTAACTTTCATTTGTATTTCCTTCAGTCTGTTAATCTTGGAGCTGTGTGCAGCTTCTTATTACCAGGTGAGAATATGTAACAGTCTGTAGATGTGATGACACTATGGAGCGGATCTCCTGTCTAGTTCTGCACAGAAAGCTGATGTCACTGCAGCTGCTAATATGTGCTGCAGCCAAGCCTACATGAGAGGGCTGTGCTGTGGAACAGGGTGGTGCAGGTGGTGTTATCTACATTTGAACATTAGACAACAGTCACATGAAGACACTTGATGTTGTTAGCTAAAGACCTACAATAAGAGAAAGAGAGCAGCAGCACTAGTGCAGCAACAGCAGCTCATGTTATAAAAACACTGATCAATGATTTGACTGTAACTGCTCCAACTGTCTGTGTCAGTGATGCTGTTGGAGATGTTTCAGTAACACTGACTGACACTGAAATGGTTTAACACTGGTTTCATGTTCAGAGAGATTTGACCTGCTGTTAAATGTCACATATTTCTGATATTTGTATAATACATAATCATGCTGTTACACACATTCATGTTTGACTGTTACTGTATCATATTCAGTCCTCGTCTTACACTCAGGTGTTCATCGCAGTCACAGACGTGTCTGTAGTTGTTGTTGCTGTCAGTGTGTGTGTGTGTTGTAGAATTATAGGGATTATTTTACATAACCATCATCTTTATCATTGCATTAATTATCATTTTATTCAAGCATTTATTGAAGTTGCTGGCATTATGTTATAATTTGTATTACAGGGGTTATCATAATCAAATATTAACATGTTTATTACAGGTGCAGTTAGAACCACTTAAATCGTTGAGTTAAATCTATAATCTTAAAAGCTTATATGCTGATTATATGGTTACAGTAAAAATAATAGTGGAGCAAAGGCCTGAATGTATTCAGCTTCTTGTTGCATTTGAGTTTGCCTAGCAACAGGTGACGCAAAGAGGAGGACAAGTCCATGGGGACCTCACCACCATATTTGGAAAAGGATGCCAGAAAGGGGAACTCCTGTCTCTGCAGTTATCTCTTAAGATTGATCAGTGTCTGTAGAAGAGGCAAATAATGTTCTTAAGATGCAAATTATGTGCTTGTAAACGCATGAGGGGGCGTCATAATACCCTGATGTTATAAAAGCAATCTGAAGTGTATTTTTGGGTGGGGATTTACAACTGAGGTTTTACAGTTTACATCTCCCCACGCTGCGTGTATTCATTAAAATCAATTGTTTGATTGACCTCTTCTGGACCATCATTGTTTTACTCTCGTCCTCAATTTCGGACCCGTAACATTTGGTGCATTGGCCGGTGGTTGAGGGGGAGAGAGATACTTGGAGATTGAGACCGAGAGGGTCCGAGGTGATCGAACGAGCAGACACGAGTCAGTGGTCGAAGTGAGTGGACATAAGCCGGCTTATTCAAAGGTAAGGCACTACCTGTTGAATTATTTCCAAACAGTGCTGGATTGGTTATGACAAAATTAAAAGTCTACTCACTGAAATTACTGATAAATGTCTGTTTTGATTTTGGTGAAAATCTCATGAGAATTGAAGTTGAAGTAAAGATAATGAAACGTTGAAAATAAGTAAAGAGTAAAGAGAATAAGTGTATTTAAAGCAGTTGGACTGCAGAATGAATTTAGAGTTATAGGTTATTGGCGAAGAGTTGTGACAGTTAAGTCTTAATTGAATATAAAGCCGGGCTTGGACATCAATAACATTGCTTGTGTAATTTTATGGGGTGTCTTCAAAAGTAATTAAATTTGTGTAGTGCGGGATTCTGGGAATTCTGAGAAGTGCATTGTCGGAAGGTGACGCTTCCAATTTGTCGGTGACGATCGACATCTGCCTCGGTGAGGGATAGTTCACTTGGCAAGTGTGGAGAACAACGACGCTCCAGAATAGCTACTGACTAGGTCAGTTTACCGTCCGGGGCGGTGGTTTGCACTTTTTTGGTCAGTAGAAACCGGGTTTCGGGCGTGTAACTTTAACTTAAAACTTCGGGGAAGCCTGGGATGTGAAATGCCCCAAAATAGAGCTTCTCGGCAGGGGTTGAGTTGGTTGACGCTTTTAAATTGTGTTAGGGCATTAGATATGTGACCACGGTCCGGGGCCGAGACTGGTTAATTGATGACAAAAAACTCAGGGAGTTTATCGGTTGGACCGTTAATTTAAATTTGTCGAAATTGTGTAGGTTTTAAAATGTCAGGCCTAATACTGCAGTTGTAATTATAAAGACGTCTGTGTAAAATTGTGTGTCAGAGGAGTCTGTGAGTCAGGCTGGTATTATTTTTAGACTGTGTGTGTGTGTGTGAAAATGCAAATAAGGCAGCTGCAAGGTCCCTAGAGTTTTAGGAAGTTTAGATAGAGACTGTTACACCTTGCTGAATGGCTGTGTTTAAGACGCTTATTACAATATTGTAAGTAAAGTTTTTATTTCTTGCCATGACTGTATGACTGTTTGCTGGGTTTTGAGATAGGATACATAAAATGTTGATACTTATGACCGTTATTTGGGGTCTGAAAACTGAAATTGACTTTGAACTAATTTCATTAATAAATATGTCTGTAAGTGATCTCTCTTTTGGTGTGTTCAAGTAAGATGTTTTAGGATTTTTAGATGGGTTTCGTTTCAGTTTGAGATAATATACACAGTTACATTTGGGGTTTCTAATGCATTGTTGACTTTGAGTGATACATATAGGTGTAAGTCGTTTGATGTTTCTTGGGCAAAGGAGGACTTTAGAAGATTGTAAGTGGTTTTTCTTTTAGTCCGATAATATATAAGTAGTTAGATTTGACAGACTTGTTTACATTTTGGCTTTATGTTAATATAGGTTGCAACGGGCACAGAGGAATTAGAGACTAGAATGTCCTAGAAGGCAATAAAATGCAAATTAAGAAGCTGTGAACTGCTTAAACCACAGTTGGTTTCACAAGTACTGCTGCAAACATTGTTGAATGCGTGTGTTTAAGACGCCATTTATGTTTATTAGAGGGTTATAAATAAAGTTTTGAGTTGCTGTAGTGGATGTATAGTAATTGACTGAGTTTTGAGTTATATATATATATATATATACGGAGTGCATTGTACATACTTAAGACTAACATATTATTTTCAGTAGTAACTTCTTCTCAGAAATAAAGGCTGTGGTGTTTTATGTTTCCAGTTATGCATGTGCTGTGAGAAGGATTAGAGGTTTCAATTGTTCTTATTTCATTTGCTCTTTCTGAGTTTGAAAAGCATGCCTGTAAAAGACTCTTAGGAAAGCGTATTTTGAGTGATTTTAACTGTGTGAATGCTGTCAGTATTTGATTTGAGTGACTCTGTGTGATTTGTACTAAATAGTAAATAAGTCATAATAACACTAGGGAGGTTTATAGTAGAATGAGTGAAAAGGTAGAAGTTTGAGAGAAAAGGCAATGTGTGTGAGATGATTATGAAAGTATTGTGTGAATGATGTCACAAAAAACTGACAAATGCAAAAACTTAGTATATTTAAAAGTGTGTGTGTGAGAAGAGGGTGTATTGTTTTTAGACCAAGACTTAGTAAAACTAAAAGAGGGTTTGTAGACTGTAAATATGAAAAAACAAGTGTTTGATTAATTTGTAGAAACAGGAAAAAGAAACAGGAAATACTGTGCTGCTGTGTGTGTGAGAGGAAGGTGTGTGTGTGACTGATGATGTCAGGGGAGCACCCAGAGAAATGGACAGAGTTAAATTCTAAGAAGATGAAGCGAATGCATGTTTTAAGAAAAAGTAATAAAGTAATAAAATTATATTAATTACAGGGTTTAGAAAAGAGACAGACCGAGAGAAATAAATACATGAACTAACAATTACATTAATGAATTGAAAACGCACGTACACTAACTGTTACATGTGAAATTATTGTTGGAAAGTTAATACACACATGAAATAAAGAAAGCAGTTTACACTCCTTTAATTTCCAGAACCAGTGTGTCCCCTAGACCTGATAACACCCTTGCCCAGTTGCCCCTTGTAACAGGCGAGCATGGAAGGCTGGACAGCCCATGACGGGTAAGATCCCACCTCGAAACCCTGGGACAACCTAAGGCAAGGCGCAGTCACGATTGCTTGAACCTAAGTCCCGGAGTGACCTTGGAGTCACTGGAGGAGACGGGATTTAACAGGTAAGGCCACTGGGCACAGGCGGAGGGGAAATGTCATTAACAATGACCAGTGTTGAGCCAAAGAGAGAAAACACACCCTGTCAAAAGGAGTTTGAAACACTGCAAAAGAAACATTTACAAGATCACAAAGATCATAAAGAAACATTTATAAAAATCACACATACAAACAGAAAATGAACTAACCTTACAGAGATAAGCTCATGAAGAGTAATGCATAGATAGTGATTAAAACCTGGCTAAGAACACAAGCATATGCAATGAAGATCAGTTTGCGGCTTGTATGAGTGAGAGAATGGTGTGAATATTTAATAAAATAGATGGAAAAAACAAAAGAAAAGTGTTTATAAGGGTGACTTAGGAGTGCTCTTGCACTGATTGATCAAAGTAAGTGATTAGTATAGAAAGAAAATGAAAATAATTGAATAATATGATAAGTTTTAAACATGTATTTCTCTTGCCAAGTTTACTTGTGGAGATATGATACAGTATGTAAATTAGCTCGAGTGAGTGACGACAGAGGAGCTTGCTGTGTGTGTGATTGAGGCCTTGAGGAAAGGAAGCAAAGTAGACAGTTCAGAGGTGCAAATTTGGACAAGAAATTTATAATTTAGTGTTGACACATTGTTATAACGTGTTTATATTTTAGGCTGAATCTAAGTATGGTGAAGTGTCAAAGGGGACATGGTTGTGTGTAAAACGGTGCAGCTTTTGACAAGGTTTTCAGTGAGTTGAATGGGTGAAATTTAAGATTGTTTAAGATTTTTGGGGCTGTTGTTTTTCATTTTAATAGAGGGAGTTTTGATAAACATGGACATGTCTAAAAGGGCCCATAGTTTTATAACAGTGCACTTAGAAAAAACCTGTCAGGTGATTTTGTTTTGTACTTTGATGAGCTAACAATCAGCTCTCTTTTTTCTCATTTTTGCTCTAAGCAGGCCTGGAAGAGAGTGAACTGACGGCGCGGACAAATTACCAAGTAAGGATTGCAGCGAGTCAATCCAGTCAAAAGTATAGAGAACTATTTTCCTAAAAAGGAAAACGAAATAAAACAAATGATTGAGCTCATTTTACTGATGTGGAGCATCTGATGACGTGCGCGGAAGGCTGCAGATCAGCAAAAAATATCATGTGTGAATGCATGTGAGTGAATGTGAATGACTGGACTAAGGTGGGAACGAGTAAATGTGGACAGACAATTTACCATGTGAGGAAAAGAAAGGGGATGCTTTGTTTTGCTTTTGCCATGAGCAGGACAAGTGGAAGATTTAATTCTGGGGATGCTGATGTTTGCTTGGAGGGAATTTTTGTTTTATTTACTGGGGTTGGATTATGTTATTACATTATAAAATGCTAAATGCTGAAAGGGAAACATTGTTTGATATAACTCATGTTACCATTAACTGAAGAAACACATGATTGATAACTGTTCTGTTTTAAGTTTTCTTTATTGTAACACAGATTGGATCATAAAGGGGGAGAGTTGAGTATGAAATGTAAAGTACAGGTTTTGTTTCCAGGAAATTCCAAGGATCCAGACTTTTGCATGGAGCAAGGAGTTCGAGAAGATTTGACATGATGATTAAATTGATTTTATTCCTTAAGCACAGGTTTTCAGGGCTGGAGCAGATCCACCGAAGAGGAGGATTGCTGAGCTGTTCTGAGAGATGATATGACTAACCTTTTTCCTTTAATTTCTTAAGCCCGGGTGATGCATTTTGAGTTTTTGAGTTTTTATTTATTTGGACACATCTGGTGTGTCCAAATATAAAGGGGGAATTTAAGAGGTAATTTGAAATGGGTTCTAGGATCATTATATGACTTTTGGGGTTTTTGATAATTTAGATATGGTAAAACTGAGGCAGAAATTGTTATTTTTAAATAAAGTTATTTTTAAAGTAAAATGAAGTGAATCCTGTTTAGAAGATAAAATGCCGGTGTTCATGAGAAGCTGTACACCAAATTTAAAGGGAAACTGTGGGACATTTTTGAATAAAAGATATGCTTTGGGGAAAACTAGTGAAGATTTTAGGAGTAGAAAATGTTTGATTTCTTTTTATTTCTAGAATAAGTGGTTATAATGCAGGCTTACACATACAGATATTACATAGAGTTATTTTATAGGGCAAAGGTGGAACACATGTTGCTTTGTTTCTGTTTAGCAACTACTGAGACGGTGAAACAAAATGTTGTAGATAATGGAAACTTGTCTAACTGGCAATAACAGTAACTTTTGCATGTCAGGTATATGCTTGAAGCAAAAAGAGGTGTAAATCCTGATAGAAATTTTGAAGCGTGCTTTCTAGCGGAGATTTAGGCTGACATGGGGATGGTGTATATTTTACCTGGGGTGTGTTTAATAAAACTAAAAGCGTTGCTCACACACATAAAGAGTATTGAGATTAAGTAAAGTTAATAAAAAGGATAAAGCCCAGAACATGATATTGTGAACCAAGTTTGAATAATTAAAGGAACATTGGATGAACACAGTAGATTAGTGAGGTGTAGCAGAGAGAGGCTTTTTGTTTTCTCTCTTTTACAGGAGAAGATTTCAGGACCACAGCGACATAGGGGGGCGAGAATCCTGGAAGCCCCAGACCGAACGGAACCAACCAGAGAAAGGAGAAAAACAGAGCACAAATACACCTAGTTGTTTATATTACAAAGAAGATCAAAAGCTCGTTAGACATAGGTTATAATGGAAGCATAAAAGGAGGGAGAGGAACTTTACATAACATAGAAATCCTGCAACAATTCGTAAATTGCCCAAACACAGTGTTCAGACCGGATATGTGCTACCCGTTAAAGGGGGCGAAGAAATCAGGCCTAAGTTTGAAAAATGAAATGGGTTAACTCGATAGAGGAGGTTTCCAAAGGTTGAGAAAATAATGTAGGACCTTTTACCAGGAGAAAGCTAATTGTATCTTTTACACTTTACAGTGTGTACTGAGGGAAGTCAGGAATAGTTTAAACTAGGATTGAAAAAATTAAACTAGGTGAACAAAGGGGGTGTAGCCAGTAGATTTAGGGCAGCTCACACACTGGCGTAAACGCAAGGTGCTGTCACACAGCTTAAGTTATTTGTTTGATTTATTTTTATGAACTTAGAACCCATAGAGTGGGGCAGGGAGTGATACAACATAAGGTGTGGTGACATTCCTTGTCGGAATGTCAGAAGAAATGTGGGGATTCAGAAATTCTTTTATTCCTATTATATAATCTGCATTATTATGATTGCATTAAGAACATGTTTTACAGCATTGTTTATCAGTAATATTGTTTACAGGGTTCACATTGCATTGAATATGTTTGTCATCACATTCATTCTATTCACAGGTTTAGTTCATTTTATACACATTGCATATCTGTGCTTGTTTAGAGTTGATGTTCTATCCAAGAGGGTTTTAAGCTTCACTGGTGAGAGTGTCCAGGTGATACATGTTGAGGGAAGATGAGAACATAGCAGGTTAATTGCATGCATGCTTACAATACACATAAATCTAGTAGCAGGCCTGAGCGAGGGCCCAAGTGTCTTCTACTTCTTATTTGAGACCTGCGCCAATTCAGTTTACTTAGTGATTGATGACGAGGGTCCATTCCACTAGATTTCCACTAGAGAGGGACCCAGGAAAGGAGCAGAGACCACTTAAGCATGAAGTGTTTTTAAGTGGGAGCTGGCGTTTTATTACTGGACCACGTAGATGACATGAGGTTATTGTCTGATTTGCTGAGTCAGGGGACGGCTAGAGAGGGTCAGAGCGAAGGCAGTGGACCTGAGAATGGATGGATGCCATTAATGGATCTAGAGGTGACAGAGTGGGTCAAGGAGTGACGTCTCTGGAAGAGACGTCAAGAGAGGGAATTGTAGAATTATAGGGATTATTTTACATAACCATCATCTTTATCATTGCATTAATTATCATTTTATTCAAGCATTTATTGAAGTTGCTGGCATTATGTTATAATTTGTATTACAGGGGTTATCATAATCAAATATTAACATGTTTATTACAGGTGCAGTTAGAACCACTTAAATCGTTGAGTTAAATCTATAATCTTAAAAGCTTATATGCTGAGTATATTGTTACAGTAAAATAGTAGCTGAGCAAAGGCCTGAATGTATTCAGCTTCTTGTTGCATTTGAGTTTGCCTAGCAACAGGTGACGCAAAGAGGAGGACAAGTCCATGGGGACCTCATCACCATATTTGGAAAAGGATGCCAGAAAGGGGAACTCCTGTCTCTGCAGTTATCTCTTAAGATTGATCAGTGTCTGTAGAAGAGGCAAATAATGTTCTTAAGATGCAAATTATGTGCTTGTAAACGCATGAGGGGGCGTCATAATACCCTGATGTTATAAAAGCAATCTGAAGTGTATTTTTGGGTGGGGATTTACAACTGAGGTTTTACAGTTTACATCTCCCCACGCTGCGTGTATTCATTAAAATCAATTGTTTGATTGACCTCTTCTGGACCATCATTGTTTTACTCTCGTCCTCAATTTCGGACCCGTAACAGTGTGTGTGTGTGTGTGTGTGTGAGTGTGTGTGTGTGTGACTTTTACTGCTACCTTTCATTACATAATTACCAACAAGAATAAACTGTTAATTACACCAAAGAACAGCTCACTTCCAGATGTTAGCTGCCAAAAGATTTTGTCAAATGTTTATTATCAACTTATTTTTATTTTCAACCTAAATATCAGCTGCTTTAAAGCAGCCTGGTTGTCTAGCAGTACTAGTTTCTGTCACTAGATGGCAGTGTAGGCTTTGGTGTGTGTTTGATCACTTTGTGTTTGTCTGTTTCTGGTGTGATCACAGCTGAGACGTGTTTGGTTCTGTGGGCCTTTCAGTTTCATCTAAAACCTCCTGAAAGTCTGAATAATCGTCTCCTTCGCTGAGATCAGACAAAAGCACTAACTAACAATAACGACTAGTAAGTGCCTCAGTTACCAGAAATTACAGTCAGAGATAAGTATTTATGAAACCTCAGAGAAATCAAACTTCATAACATTTATAGAAGCAGAATTATCCTGTATGTCAATCATCTGAAACATTATTATTATCTAAATACTTCATGAATCATTTTCTAAGTAATAAACCTATAATTTACAACCATAACAGCTCCTAAATAACTGCTCTGTCTGTGATGTCATACTTTAGACATATAAACTGCTGTCACTGATGATGTTCTGAACTTATTGATCCAGATCTTTTAAATCTGTCTTAATGTAACCGGCGTGTTCCTACGTTGTGTCTGACAGTGAAAGGTCAAAGAAACAAAGAGCTCCAAGTCATTAACTTGCTCGCTCCAGCTCCTACAACCAAATGCAAACAGGAGGGAAGAGGGTTAGCTCCACCCACCACAACTTCCAAGCTAGCAAGAATGATCTATTCATGCTAGCATAGACTGTGCCTGTAACACATCTGTGGCACACACGTACTACACATTTACAGCATCTAGCAAAGACACAATGATGACAATGATTGAACTAAAAACACAATCAGAAACATCAGGGTGGCTAAATATACATTATATGTGTGTTGTACAGTGTTGGGAAAGAAATGACACCGACCTCTCCCACAGGGGAATTGTAGAAAAGGGGAGGGGCCAAAGGGGTACCCCAAAATGTACAGGGTTGCACCAAAGAAGAAGAATGAGGAGGGGCTCCAGCTGATAATAAACATAAGTGCAGACTTGGAGGTCCTGAAAGTATAAAAGGACCAGTTTGGGTCTGGTTCCATTAATAAACTACATACTAATGCTCACTATTGTGTAGTTATTATAAAGTGCGACTAAATCCTCCCTCTGGATGGGAAGACTCATGTGTCAGTATTCAGACACCTGGCTTGGGTTTCTGCAGCTAATGTGTCACCTGTGAGGACTCTGAGACAAACCCACAGCATGCAGGTCATTTCTACATCTGTCGGTGTGTCCTCAGTTTCCCAGCATGCCTTGGCTGTGCTCATGGAAGTGAATGAGGAGGAAAGATCTGTCCTGCTGCCCTGTCAGTACTCGGATTTCATACCTGCTGATCTCAGAGGACAAAAGCAGCGTTACAGCGGCGCACATCGATGAGGGCTGATGCTCTCAACACTTCAGACCTCCGCCTGTCTCTGAGAAAACCAACAATGGCTGTCAGCAGCAACTACACCTGCTCCACCAGTGCTGGGAGAGAAGAGCTGAGACTGACAGCTCTTTGTACAGGTCAGTACTGCAGAGGTCAGAGGTCAGTTTGCTGACAAACCATTTAAAAAACATTTTTGAGCTAAAATCCATGGAAGTCACAGAGGAAAGAAGAGACACTGCAGAGAGGATCCAGAATATTTGATGTTTTCTGATGACAGTTAAAGTTTCCAGCTATCAAAAAGTGTAACAGCGCAGCCTTCTTGTACTTTCAGTTCTCCATCATTAATGATGACTGTCCGTTATAAATCATGTTGGCTAGTTTTCTAACTCAGTCCATGTCTGCTGGTGGTACATACCTGTCCTTCCATCATGGCTGCTCTCCTTGCTCCTCCTCTTTCTCTGCTTTCTGCTGTCTGAGGTTTTCACTAAGTACATGGTCAGTTGTGGCTGATGTCTGTGGTCTCGTCCTGAACAGTGGTTCTGCTGACACTCACTGGTCCTCTGACTCGTCCCTTCCTCGTGTCAGTGCTTTCAGTCTTCTCCTTTGGCGAGCTCATTATCCCAGCTGGGTATCTGATCAGGGCGGCAAGGCGCAGGTGTTGATTGACCACAGTCAGATCCACCTACAAGCATCTTTGAGGGAAACATCCTGGTGGCAAAAGAAGTTGAGCTGAAAGTCACTGTAGAGTGTAGCTAGCATACAGCTAAAGCTAAGTCATTTCAAATAGTTCTATTCAATTCTAGTTATCAGTCACGTCTGAGCAACAACAGGAAGTGCTGTGGACTTTTGGAGGAAACAGAAAGTTCATGTTGATGTCACAGCTCATTGCTCGCCCAGATCTTTGCACATCTGTAGAACTTTGCTGCAGAATGCAAAGCACACGTGGCTACAGGAAGAGTTTTAGCTCAGACTTTGTTGGTTGGGAGCTGAACATGAGAAATCCTCAACACCAAGACTGATCACAAACACACAAAGCCCCGGGTCCACTCCACAAACTGTACGTGTCTCATTAAAGCGCTGTACAAATACACGCCATTTACCATTTATACCATGTAAAATCTGAAATTCCAAGATGTTCGAACTTGCCTTGTAATAGTGGCCTCACAGAGTCTCTGGAATCTACAGAAAAACAAATCACAACAAGATGACATTCAGGAGTATAAACTGGTGTTTTGAAGATAAGTGCACAATGACATTGTGATTCAGCTTTAAAACAATTTTAAAAGCATACCATCTATAGGGAAGACATCGACATCAGACTCTGCATGCTGGGGAGATTGCAAAGCTGTGTCGGTTGGAGTGTTCTGCCGGAGTGGCGAAAGGTGCCGGAAGCTGGGAGGGACATTATGATGCCTGCTGTCAGTGGGCTGGGGGGAAGACTGCGGAGTGGTGAGGGCTGTTTAGAAAAAGATACATTTTTTAAAGTATTTAAGAATACAGACAACTTGTCCAAAAAGTTTCCATGTGTCACACACACCAAAAAAGCGCAAATACCGTTCTAAACGGTAAACTGATCCAATCAGTAGCTGTTTTGGAGCGTCGTTGTTCTCCACACTTGCCAAGTGAACTATCCCTCCCCGAGGCAGATGTCGATCGTCACCGACAAATTGGAAGCGTCACCTTCCGACAATGCGCTTCTTAACAGACGCCGCTGTCGTTCTAGAAAAATTTATAATAATTTGAAACAACAATCTAAGCCCAAAACAGGATTAAGATTGAGGCAGATCTACCTTTGTGGACATAGGGGACTTGAACCCACAAAATGACCATCACAAGATAGACCCAATGTCCAGCGGGACTTGAACCCACAGAAATGACCAATTTCCCTACTTTCTACGTGAGACTCGAACTTTAAAATAAGTTTAAAACTCTTTTCCTTTTCTTTGGGACTCGAACCCAGTACTTTTACTTATAACTTATCCTTACTTCAACCAGCATGCTCATGACATTACCATCAAAATCAAAACAGACATTCACCAGTAATTTTCAGTGAGTAGACTTTAATTTGACATGTCCAATCTGGCACAGTTTGGAAATAATTCAACAGGTAGTGCCTTACCTTTGAATAAGCCGGCTTATGTCCACTCACTTCGACCACTGACTCGTGTCTGCTCGTTCGAGCGCCTCGGACCCTCTCGGTCTCAATCTCCAAGTCTCTCCCCTCAACCCCGGCCAATGCACCAAATGTTAAGGGTCCGAAATTGAGGACGAGAGTAAAACAATGATGGTCCAGAAGAGGTCGATCAAACAATTGATTTTAATGAATACACGCAGCGTGGGGAGATGTAAACTGGAAAACATCAGTTGTAAATCCCCGTCCAAAAATACACTTCAGATTGCTTTTATAATATCAGGGTATTGTAACGCCCCCTCTTGCGTTTACAAGCACATAATTTGCATCTTAAGAACATTATTTGCCTCTTCTACAGATAATGATCAATTTTAAGAGATAACTGCAGAGACAGGAGTTCCCCTTTCTGGCATCCTTTTCCAAATATGGTGATGAGGTCCCCATGGACTTGTCCTCCTCTTTGGCCCATCTTCTGTCACCTGTTACTAGGCAAACTCAAATGCAACAAGAAGCTGAATACATTCAGGCCTTTGCTCAGCTACTATTTTACTGTAACAATATACTCAGCATATAAGCTTTTAAGATTATAGATTTAACTCAACGATTTAAGTGGTTCTAACTGCACCTGTAATAAACATGTTAATATGTGATTCTGATAACCCCTGTAATACAAATTATAACATAATGCCAGCAACTTCAATAAATGCTTGGATGAAATGATAATTAATGCAATGATAAAGATGATGGTTATGTAAAATAATCCCTGTAATTCCACAGTACACAGACACTAGACATTATTTTATTACCTGGTATTTTCACTCGAGGTGCCTGGGGAAACTGTTTTTTTGTGGGCTGCTCATCCTCTGAGTCACTATATGTGTACAGGGGATTTGGTCTAAAGAAATAAGTAGAAAAAGTTCATAAGTAATTGTAAATGTGCTTTTGGCATATTTTTTCCTAAAGTTACAGTTTGATTTATAATAACACACACACAGGAAACGGAGATGTGCAAGAAGGTGCAGTATACAAGGAATTTTTGATGTGCACAAGTGTACACGGCTTTGCATTTTTAAAAAGTTTACAAACTTACACTTTTTGGACTATATTATGTGGTTATATTGCAGTATTCAAGCATCACAGATATGTACAAAAGACAAGATTATAAATTCTTAACAATCAAAGATATGTTTGAGAATAAAAAAAGTTTTACTAGTGCTTTCTTTTATGACTGGTCTGAGTTTCAGCTTCGGACTGAAGGTCAGACGTATCACAGTGTTCACTTAGATATTTCTGAAGACTGCGTTCGGCTTCTTGAAATGTGTCTGGAAGTACAAACACAATGTATGGCCCGACAAAAATTAGTACACGAAAAACTTGTTATTGTTACATTTATACAACACCAATCTAGATGATACCCACCATGGCTTATGAGAAGCCGGACTGGTGCATAGGTGAGCCATGTTGCACCAGGATGAACTCTCCTCTTTACTGCGGCGTGGATCCTGAATGTGTCTCGCGGAGGATATGGAGGCCATGACAATTTCTCCCCATTTAACCATGAACTAGGGACTATTTCTGTACCACCAGTGCTGAACTGCACACTGCACCAGTCTTTCATTTTTATCTTTTTATAAAATTTGGAGTCTTTTCTTGCCCTGTCTAGGATAAACAGGAAACAGATAATTACAATATATTTCATAGTCACTACAAAACTAGATCTATTGACTGAACTAAATAATAAATAATAGCTTAAAATGTATATAGGCAACAATTACAAGCAAACCCGATAAAATAAACTCTGTTTTTTTTATTGACTATGCATGATTGGCAATGCAATGAAAGCTGTGTTGTCTGGACAAAGAAAATATTTGCCAGTAATATTATTGAGCCTTGTAATGCCAGGTCTGCTGTTCAGCTGCGACACTCTGTAGCATCCAATTCTGGATGACGGTAAGGGGTACTGAAAGTAAGACTCTTTGTGACAAAACTTTTGGAAGATAACAAATGTGTCACCATCTACTTTCACAATGTTGCGGATTAAAGCAATGTCATCGACTACCTGCACACAGTTGTCCCCATCCCCTACAGACAAGATGTACTTTTCTGTCACTACTTTCTTGTACTGCTCTGAATGGTGTATCGGAGCCACAAGTGGACCATCATAATGCTGATGCATTACTTTTTCTGCTTTTCTTGGCGGTGGTGGCTTCACAGCTGGTTTTTCAGAAAGTCTTTTTACAATTTGTTGTAAAGGCAAGTGAGGCTTTCGCAAGAGATGTTTAATCTGGCCTAAGTAATTTTCATAGGGGAAAGCAGCAATGTTATCCAACGGGCCAAAGAGTCGATATTCTTCTGAAAGGTGTGTCAGCTGGTGTATGTTGTATGTAATTTCATCCCTACCATACAATTCGCCGAAGTGAGAAACAAATGACACCAGGAATTCATTGGCACAATCAACCATTTCATTAGACATAGAGGGGGATAACAACAGATGCATTGCTACAGAAAACAACATAAAGTTATCATAGAACTCCACTGGAATGCTATTCCTAAGCACTATGGGCCCTGTGTACAACATAAAATTTCGCAACTCTGTTGCTTTCCATCTATCAATTTCAGACAATTCCCTTGGCTTGCGGTTAAACTCATTTGGTGTATAGGGCCACAGAGCTTTCAACTTTTCTGAAATTTCAACTACTGTTCGACTGGACAGCCTTGTTGCAAGTACTTTGCCCTTTATCCACAAGTATATGAGTTTTCTTGTGATTCCAAGACAACATAGATGCATATAATCCAAGGGAAACATTGTTATCATCTTAACCATACCAGCTAAAGGAGACAATGTTTGATTCAAGTGGTGGTCTTCATCAATCATCAACTGAAAATCTGAATCCGTTCTAAGCTTTGCATTAACTTCTGGGTACGTCATTTTGTTCTTCCATTCACCTACTTGAACACATTTATCACAACCAGAATAACCATTATGAGCCTTTATGTTTTTAATGAAAGCTCTTGCAGGTGCATCACACACAAATGAACATACTTTAACAGTTATCTGGCAGCTATTGTAAATAATGCCATACTTCAAAATGTGCATGAGGTCCTTCACAAATGGGTCCAAGAACTGAACTACACTTTTTGGCTTACCAAGACCACAGTAGAGACCAACAAGGAATGGTGATTTTGTATAGTCAACATTTGCAATTGCAAGAATTGGCCAGAACTGAAGTTTACTGCTTTTGAAAAGGGGTAAACCATCTATATTAAACTGCAATTTTAAGTTGTTCAAGTTGGCAGGCAAAATCAAGGATTTTAGTCGAGAGATCAACCCTTTAGCCAAACCAAAATGATGGTATTGCCCACCATCCATTTTTATTGTTTTTATTTGACCTTGCGTCCGGAGAACTGTCCTGGCATCTTTTGGTAGGTCTGGGTGAAACACGCAAAATTCCCAAGAGTGCTGTTACTACCACCAACGAGACTGAAAATGTAGAAGCCCAGTATCTTAAACTTGTTAGTAAGAATTCAGTATTTGGCGCTTCCTCATCAGCTTCAGCATCACTATTATCGGAATCAAACGGTGGTGCACGGCAACCAAAGCTGTCAAAACTAAAGTCACAGTCATTATCCTTGTCGGGTGATACATCGGTCTCACATACTTCTGAAATGTGCTCATAGCGACTGGTAAATACTTGACTGTCTATACCCGGGTGACAACAGTGGGACACACCAGACTCTTCTGCAACCTGCGGTCGCTTAACTTCTACTTGTGCATTGCTGTTTTGTTTATGTTTTTCAGCAACCATCTCATTAAAGTGCCTGATTATATCTGACTCTGCTGCCTCAACCATTTTCCGTAATTTGCGCCTCCTTGACCAGCGTGATGTCATTGTCAGTGTATATCAGATTAAACAAATATATTGCTATTTTATTAATATTGCTATATTTGGAAATAGCCAAATAAGCAAAATGTTTAACACTAGGAATATTTTTAAGGACATGAGTTTCTTACGTATTGATGGGTGGATAGTAGTAACCAAATCAGATCTGAAAAAAAGAGGAAAAATAAGGAACAATGTCAATAAAGAGGGAAAACTAGATACAAAGACGGCTCATAGAAGATGAACCGAGTCCTATGTGTGAAGGGACAGTTACTGTGTGTGTATATGTAAGCATTTAAACACTGAATATACTAAAATTAACAGTATTTTGTTTAAGTCTGCCATTGTAGGAATTCATGGCACCGAGACAAAAAAGTGGCGCACAGTGTGACGTCAAAATTGGCGCAGACCTTTGACGCTGCGTTTTCTCCGTTTTTCTCGTCCACACATAAATGCAAAAACGGAGTTTTCGAAAATATCCACCCTGGCAGGCGTTTTTAGAAATCTCCATTTTCAGTGACCAAAAACGCTGTTTACGTGTGGACGAAAGGTGCAAACGCAATTGGTAGGTGAGCGTACAACGTAAAGTTAGGTGAGCGTGCAACGTAAAGTTAGGTGAGCGTGCAACGTAAAGTTTGAATTGAGTGCGAATTGAAACGAGTGCTCTCCAATGATTAAAAGTAACAAAGTCCTTGAACACATTTATACAGTTACCATTACGTTTATCAATCATATATCACAGATTTAGAATTTTTTGTAGTACTAAGCAACTACAGAGCGAAAGTCTGGGTCAAGCGCCGAGGCGACGGCAAGAACAAAGGAAACCTCGAAGCGTTAAAGCTAGCTTTGTAAGGGAATATAACGAAGAAATTATGAAACGAAAATGTTTTCTTTGTTGATATACTTTGTTCGCAGTACAATTTATTTGTTGCCGGATTGTAAGAAGTAGACACAATTTCGGGCTCCCACATTTTGTGGGAGCAATGTAAATAACAGTAAAAATCTCGTTAATGTACAACATTAACGAGTTTTTTAATGTTATTCAAATGCAAACATGGAAATAATGAGTAGAAAAAAAAATCATTCATTCTTACCTTATACTAATCGTGGTGCAGGCCAGTGCAGTGCATGAACTGATGCCTTCTCCGGTCAATTCCGCTGAGAGTAAATCAAATGTCCCGCTCTACTGTAGAAGACAATGAATACCTGGGGGGATGTACCAATGTGAGAGGGGTGCTGCGGAATAGTCCAAGTGATCGCTGCTTTAATTTCCCGGTCAACTATACATAAATTGCACGTAGACACGATTTTTTAAAGCTGGTGAACTAGACCAAGTCATTGATAACAAGTGAACAATAAATCTACTTTCTCTGGTACTTTGTACCCGATCAGTTGCAATGCAATTTAATGCTCAACTACAAATCGATGGTTTTTGATGGTGACCGGAGCCGAATGATCGTCAACTATGAATAGACGTTTTCTCGACGTTGTTGTTGTCACCTGGTCGACTACAAATAGATCAAATATCAATGACAAAAAAACAACGGTAAATCAACATTGTTACAACGTCCCTATAGTAAAACCGTCGGTTTACCACAGTATTTCAATGTTGTTACAACATTGGCATTTCAACCCCGACCATATACGACGGATCGGATGAAAAATCAACATCAATTCAATGTCTTCTTGCTATCTGGGACCTGTGGTCGGCTCGGCTGATCCAGCGTCCCCGCCTTCTCTCACCTCGTCTTCGCTGCGGTGAATCCGGAATCTGCGGCCACTGAAACTGGTTCCCTGGATGGCTGTCACCGGTCTGATGGACCAGGATCACCCTTGTTAACGGTCGTTAGCAGATAAAAGGTTCATATTGAAGGATTTCCTCTGTGTGACAGAAACCTGGCTAAGTGATGGTGAGTTAAGGCTTTCTCAGAACTATCACCGCCAAAGTGTTGGTATTTTAACTCACCGAGGACTACGGGCCGAGGTGGAGGAGTGGCCACAGTTTACAGAAATACTTTTCACTGTCGCCAACTGTCACCTGTCACTGTCTTCAGTTTGGACCTGAATATGTTTGAGCTGGGTCATCCTGTTCTCTGTGCGCTGATCTACCGTCCACCTAAATATAACAGGAACTTTGTTCATGACTTCTCTGAGTTCTTGGCTGAAATAATGACAAAGTAGGACAAAGTTTAATCCTGGTGATGTGAGTGTTCATGTGTGTTGTCCTACTAAACCACTGGCAAAGGACTTTTTAAACCTACTTGATGATTTTAATGTGTTGCAGTCTGTCACTGGTCCCACTCATAAACATGGACACACTCTGGTTTTGTCTCATGGTTTACCTGTTTATAATCTTCAAATTCATGATGTCGTCTTTTCTGAGCCTGTATTGTTTGAAACTTCTCTTCCCTGTAATATCACTACTTGTGTCCTCCTACTGCTTCTCGCATGTTTAAACCATCAAGTGCCGCCCAGTTTTCTACCCCTTTAATAAGGTCTTTAATGTTGATTCAGAGCTCTCAGCTTGTGCTGACACTGAGGTGCTGACTGCAAAGTTTTTCTCTACTTGTGAAAACATTCTGGACACTGTTGCTCCTCTGAAGGTCAGGCGGCCTAAATTGAAGTCTGAGCCGTGGCTGAACGACATCATTCTGCAGAAAAGCAGAACGCAAATGGAAAAAAGACAAACTACAAGTGTCTTATGATATCTTCAGAGATCGCTGGCATAAATATCAGGAAACTGTTAAGAATCAGATATCTGAAATTGTCACCCAAATCAAGTCTGGCTCTCCCACTGATGTCCTCCCCCCTCGCTTTTTAAAGAAGTTTGGGGCACTATTGGACCTTATATTCAAAGACTTATAAACAGCAGCCTGACTTTAGGCGATGTACCTGTAACTTTTAAATAGGCAGTGGTCCAGCCTCTGCTGACACGCCCTGGCTTGGATGCCTCTTTGTTGTGTAATTTCAGACCTTTTTCAAAGCTTCCTTTGGTTCTAAAATGTTGTAGTGTGCTCACAGCTGCAGACGTTTTTAAAGAGTCAAGACATGTTTGAGGTATTTCAGTCTGGTTTTAAAGCACTTCACAGCACGTTTGAGAGTTTCTAATGATATCTTACTAACTGCAGACTCTGGGAAGTCTGTCTTACTTGTGCTTTTGGATCTCACAGCAGCTTTTGATACAGTAGATCACAATATTTTGATTTCTCGCCTAGAACATCATGTTGGAATTAGAGGCACTGCCTTGGAGTGGTTCAAGTCAGACTTGTCCGACAGAAGTTTCTGTCTCACTTGGTGAATTTCATTCATCTTCCGCCCTCCTCCCATGTGGTGTACCTCAAGGATCCATCCTTGGGCCCCTTCTTTTTAGTATTTATTTACTTCCCCTTGGCCATATTATTAAAAAACATAAAGTCTCATTTCATTTTTATGCAGATGGTTGTCAAATTTATCTCCCCCTGAAACGCAATGAGCCCCTCAGGCCTATTTTAGAATGTCTTAAGGATATCAGAGCATGGCTGGCTCTGAATGTTTTAAACTTTAATGAAAAGAAGACCGAGGTCATTATATTTGGGCCGAGTGGACCTGGTGTCCCTCCATCTGACTTGGGTCCTCTTACATCCTGTGTCAAACCAATTGTCACCAACCTTGGAGTAAAATGTGACACAGCTCTTAAAATGGACACACAGGTAAATACAGTGGTGAGAAAAAGCTTTGTTCAGCTGAGGCAGCTCTCTAAAGTTAAACCTTTTATTTCTTTTCGTGACTTGGAGAGAGTTTTGCACGCATCTGTGACCACTCGCCTTGATTATTGTAATGGACTTTATATTGGTATTGATCAGGCTTCACTATCACGCTTGCAAATGGTCCAGAATGCTGCTGCTCGCCTGTTGACAGGGACACGTAAACGTGAGCACATTACCCTGTTCTTGTATCCTTACACTGGTTTCCATTTTAGAATTCATTTTAAAATGTTATTGCTTGTTTTTAAAGTTTTAAATGGCTCCTTCTTACCTGTCAGACCTTCTACACCGATACACTCCACAAAGGTCTCTCAGATCATCTGACCAGTCACTCCTTGCTGTCCCCATGTCGAGACTGAAACACCGAGGGGACCGAGCTTTCACTGTTGTGGCCCCCAAACTATGGAACAAACTGCCCCTCCATATTAGGTTGGCCCAACACTTGAAATGTTTAAATCACTTTTAAAAACACACCTTTTTTCAAAGGCTTTCTAGGAGTCGTACCAGAGTCAGTTTGTAGTCAGTTTGTAGTCAGCTGTTGGCCACTCTTAATGCTTTTATTTTGTTAATCTTATTGTTTACTTTACTCATGTTTTAATATTTAATTTACACACTGATTTATTTCTCTTCTTTTTCATTTATGTATTTATTTTATTTATATTATTTTCATTGTTTGCTTAATGGATGGTTTTTAACTGCTATCTCTGTTTTATTATTGGAATCACTTTGGTGAACATTGTTGTTTTTAAAGTGCTGTATAAATAAAGTTGGATTGGATTATGGGCTGTAACAGGCTGACTGTGTTACAGAGGATTTCATCCTTTGTCCATCAGGACAGTCAGACAGAAATCTGCTTCCTGTTCCCAGTGTGAGCGTTTGTCAGCCTCACTGATGGAGGACGGCTCTCTCACAGTGTGCAGACATATTTAATGAGTTACTGCTAACAGTCACAGTTCATCACAGCAGCTGTTTAATATGGACGTGAAAGAAGAAGATCCAACATGTCCTCTGACCTGGACCCACAGCACTGATCACTGATCACAGAGTCTGTTACACAGACTGACCGTTCTGTGGTCAAACATGAAGGCATCAACGTGACCTCTGACCTTTATCTACAGTGTTTCAGTCTATTTGAACTTTTTACATTGAGCCTCATGATCACTGTGATAACATGTGATCATTCAGCCCCACGAGTTCATGGATATACTGGAGGAAATGCATCTTTATTAGAAGGACCAGACTCAGACCTCACACTTCCTTTCTTCTATTTGTCTCCAAACACCTTCTCACATTCACATCTCTGTTCTAGTGTCCATGTCCCGCCCTCTCTCTTTGCTCGTTTGTCACTTCCTGTCATTGTAACCAGGGAGATCTGCCTGACCCAGGATCAGACACTGAACCTCAGCCTGAGGTGTAGATAGTTGATTATCATTCATTCAGTTTAATTTGATTTATACAGCATCAAATCATCACAGCTGTGGACTCTCATCTTCTATCAATAAAGTTATGTTGTATATTCACTCTCATGTCATTGACCTTTTACATTAGAGCAACTCATCTATTTAAAAACACTGAAAACTTACTGCAGCTGGAACAGCTGGAAGCATGTAGTCACAGAGTCATGTTCTCTATCTAATGTAAAAAAAAAACCCCGTTTATATTTGCTAAATGCTTTTAGTTCCAGTTTATTTTGTTCCTGTATGACTGTGTGTGTGTGTGTGTGTGTGTGTGTGCGCGCGCGCGCGTGTGTGTGTAATCATATTTGTATTGTATTCTTTTCAAGTTAGGGCTTCATTAACCCTGAGTTCAGGCGGCTCACAGGCTCCAGGTGTCCCTCTTGCTCAGTTTGTACCACCAGGTAGTGAATTATTGTCTTCTAGCCTGACATTAGCGGTGGTTGCATTGATGTAAGACAGCTTCAGATGGACAGATCACAGTGGATCCAACACATGCTTGCTGCAAGTACACGTTTCTGTTTGTTCAGCAGTTGTTATGAGTAGCTAACTTTGGAGCTGTGTGAAAAATAAATCTAATCTGTAACTTGGGGACAGATGTGGTTACTCATCTTATGGTTCACTCTGGCATCAGCTGGCAAGCTTAAAACTCACTCTGTGGGAATCAGTGGATTAGCGTGTAAAGAGAAACCAGAACGATGAGCCTGAAACACATTTAAACCTTACTGCACACTGAGTTTTAGACAAGTGTACAGTGTTATAGTTCTCTTCTTGATTTCTTTCCCACAACTCTGATACTGCCTGACCCAGATGCTACTGTAAAGTGTACTGCACTGTTGCAGGGTCTGATCTGTGGCTCAGCAGCAAGGGAGGGGTGGTGCAGGGGGTTCAGGGGCAGTGAGGAGCAGACAGCTGCACAAGGATCAGTTGTGACAAGGAAACACTGTGAGCTTGAGAACAATGTCAGCCTGAAAAGGCGGCGTGTAAAGAACGGCACTGTGAAATATTGAAAAGCCTTTTCCACATCTTACTGGGCCAGTAAACACCTCCATGTGCTACAAAGACTTTGGCTGTTCTAAAACATGCTATATTGTTTTAGAACCTGTACAGTGCATCTCGCCTGCCTCTAGCAGTAGATTCATTGTGGTGTCTGTGTCTTGCTGGGCGAATTAAAAGTAACACATGTAACAAGCACTAAAAGATACTGTATTGGTAAATTTGATTTTAATGTGTTGGTTTATTTTTTACCAAGATCTTCCTGAAAACTGAAACCTGCTGACAGTGTGGAAACAAGAGACTATCAGATTAAACCAGGTGGGGGTGTCAGACAGCTCCGTCATGCATCCACCTCATCAGCACTGATTTCTCTGATGTCCTCTGATTCTCACATAAGAGGTCAAGACTTGAGTACACACACACACACACACACACACACACACACACATTTTTTGCTTCAATAATAGCACTATAGTCCTTTACATAGTTTTAGGTGAGTTTTCTGAGGAGCAGTTTGTGACATAAACAGAAACACCACATAAATAAGAATAATAAGTATAGTTGGTTTGTTTTCTATCTTACAGAGCCTGGACCATGGGGAGCTCCTTTACAACACATAATAAGACTCTCTATACCTTTCACTGCTCTAGTGTGGGTAGAGGGGTAAGTTATAGAAATTGTATATAAAATGATTTTACCATTGTGATGTTATGCGTCTTTATATGCCCACCCTTCTCTGTTTACAGGGTGTTCGTACAGTGCATGGCCATAGCACAGGAAAGTACTTATGTCCAATACCAACATTCAGTTCTGAGGGTCTCTGTTTTAGATATGGAGATCACTCAGAGGGACCTCAGCTGTGCAGGTCATAGTGCTCCGTACACCTTAACAGAAAGTGATTGTTAAGAGATTTTGGGGTTTTTACTATGTTATGCTTAAAAGTACATTTCATTATCTAAATGTGTTTGCTCTTTCTTATTCAGCTTAAGCTCTGCAACTCTGTGCAGACTCCTAAATGGGGAAGTTACACAGGAAGCCTGCAGTTCTATTTTCTCTCTTCCTGTATGTGCTCTCTGAATAAAGACTCTTCCTTTTTACTGCAGCGGTGCGAGTCTCCCTCGACCGTGTACACGTAAACCTGTCTGAGCCTTTTTATTCCGACCTGGGTTGCAATACAGGAAAACTCCTGACATTTCTTGGTCCTTCGAGCCGGATGGGACACAGCATTTTTGTGAGATCCCACAGGAAAACCTCATCGAGCCCTGACGTCGTGAGAAGCCCGCGCTGAAGTCTGTCGACAGCTCCTCTCTAGGTAGAGGATATAAAGTCCAGAGACGTAACGTTCGGGTTCTGGCCGGCGTTCTTATAAGTGGTCCACGGCGGTGGGGGTCGATGAGGTAAACCTGAGAGACCGGCAGCAACCAGGTGAATATTAACACTCAGACACCTCGCGTAAAACGTCTAGGCTCGCCCAGAGGGGTTGGTAGCATTCCTAAAAGTAAACGCTCGCCTGAAAAAGGGGCTGGAAGCTATTTTAGGGGGATTTCTAAATGTAAACGCTCGCCTGAAAAAGTGGCTGGAAGCTATTTTAGTAGGGTTTCTAGAAGTAAACGCTCGCCTGGAAGGGGCTGGAAGCTATTTTAGATAAACCTGGTCCGTAAGACGTAGTGCGCGTTGAAAAGGTGTTGTCGTTGTTTTATTTTTGTTGGTGGAATAAGTTGATTTTACAGCACAATAAGGAGGCTGAACTATTCCACTATTTTGTTTGCTGTTGGCCACCCAAGTACTGGTGAAAAGAGAGAAACAGGTCGTGTTTCATCACGTAAAGGTGACACCGCTTTCAAGAATAGCTTGAAAGTAGAAGGCCGTGTCAACTACCACTCTCTATTCTCGTGCCAGAGAAGGTGCCACAGTTGTGTAGTTGTAAAGTATTAAAATTAAAAGGATTAAAATGGGTAATGAAGCTTCAAAACTCACTGCTGACGAGCAGTGGTTAGAGAAAAAATGTCCAGGTGCCGGACAAATTAGTGCATGTAGATGGAGAAATCCAAAGAAAACCTAAATGTCCCACGTGGGAGGGAAAATGCATTGACAAATTTAAATACTGAAAAGGAAGCTAAAAAGAAAACAAAGAGTACACAAGAGTTGTAATATTTTAAAGCATGGAAAGTGGAATGAAGTGGAATAAACAAAAGGTTAAATTAGGGTTAACTTAACTTAAAGTAGAGCTTATCTAGTGATAAGCATGATAATAGGAGATAATAGGAAGGTTAACAACCTGTAAACTGGTATTAACAATGAAACATAGTTGGCATGACGACCGTGCCTAGAATGAATAGAATGCATGAAACCAGATAATTCACACGAAAATATATCAAATAAAAAGAGAGATGCATAAGGTATATTAAGGCTGTGTCATTGTTCAGCCAAGGAAAATATCTCCAGCTTGGGAAGGTGTGAAGCTGCAGATTCGCACAGACCTGTGATGGATACATAATAAAATATAAACTAATATAGTGTATTGTAATATACTATTGCTGTTATAAAAAAGGAAAAACAATACAATGATAACATTAACAATGACATACTATTAATAAGAAGGGGCACCTCAGTCAGTTATGATGTGAGGTGGAAAATTGTTAAAAGTAGTCTGATTCAAGCTTAAGGTTTGCTCAAACTTAGATGAGACTTCGTTAGGATGAAGAGCAAACCTATACTAACAACTAATGAGAAGCTGAATTAAATATGTGGACACTACCAAGCTAATGAGGAGCGGTGACGTGCATGGAGATGCTGGTTTTGCTCACTACAATTGTAGTTAGAGTTTGAATTCATTACTGTGGATGTACAGTGAGTGACCTCTATATATATCTTGAAAAGCATGTCTGAAATACTCGTATGAAAGCATATTTTGAGTGATTCTAACTGTGTGAATGCTGTGAGTAGTAGGTTTTGAGTGATTGAGTGATTTGTACAAAAATAATAAAACATAAGTAATAATAACACTACAAAGGTTCATAGTGAAAAGGCAGTGTGTGTGATGATACCTGATGTCTGAAAGGGCTCTGTTCAGGAGTGTGAGCGTGACATAAAGGTGTATTGGTTTTAGATCAGGATTTAGCAGAATTAAAGAGGGTTTATAGACTATGAATACAAAGAGAAACAAAAGAGTTCGATTAGTCTGCAGAAACAGGAAATATGTATATAAATATATATGTGTGCCTGTGGTGTGTCAAGACAGCCCACAGAGAGAAACAGAACTCTATGAATAGACTCTATGAATAGAATGAATAGACAACACATACTCAAATTGTTATATGTGAAATTATTTTTGGAAAGGGTCAGAAGAGATAATTTGAACTTAGAACTCAGTGATATGATGCATGAATTAAACCTTATGGCAATAAACACTTGCAATGAAGAAAGCAGCCTACACTCAATTAATATGAACGCAAAGCCTTAGGCCATAGGCAATTTGTTTTATTTTTGTGGGCATATGATTTGCTGATGCCGAGTTTTAGAGTTGTGAGCTATGAACTGTAAGCAATGCAAGGTTTTTCCTACCTCAGAAGTTCGACACATGCCAGACAACTTTCCTATGTAGGCATTTTGCTCACACTGTCACACATCAGAATTGCTGTATGCTGTGTCACACGCTGACCTTCACAGCACCCCATAGGCTGGTGTCGTTGAACTGTGTAGGCTATGCAGTAACCACAGCAGATAGGGTTGTAGAAGCGAAACCGTTGACATCCTCACACACGCAGGCCAAGATATAAATATATACACTCACAGACAGTATGTTTTTTCAACACTTTGAGATCTTCTAAAGACACTGTTGGGAGTGTTTATATTGCCGCCAAAACAGTTCAGAGGTCACTGAAGGCAATAACTTGCAGATCAAAGCCGCAAAAGCAGCGGCACAACAAACTGTAGACACATTAATGTCTGAATCCTCAATGCAAATACCACTTGATGTGCTTATAAACGAACAGAAAGCTGCACCAACTACAGAACGAAGGAAATGGTTAAAAGGTGGAGCACAGCCAGAAAGTGGTTTGATGACTTGTAATGGCAAACCAATACTACCAAAGTCCCTACACATATCAGCAGCATTATTGTCAACAGGAGGGGGGGTAGGAGTGGTAGATAAAATTTCGGAAATTTGTCGGAACATGCATGATTTGCCAAAAACATAATGCACATAATGCACATAATGCACACCACCTCCTCCTTTTCATGCAATCCACATGAGTTTTATTGAGCTAAATGAATGCCAAGGCTCAGAATACGCTCTAGTGATCATAGACGTGATCTCAAAATGGCCAGAAATCTATCCAGTAAAAAAGCAGACGCCATCTCAGTAGCAAAATGTTTGTGCAACCATTTTATTTCAATATATGGCATCCCCACTCTGATAAGATCAGACAATGGGACACATATTGTTAATGAAGTGATCAGTAAGGTCTCTGAAGCACTAGGAAATAAAACAGAGACTGAGAAAATGCCTGGAAGAAACAGGGAGACCATGGCCTGAGTGTATAGGCCTGGTAAAAATGTGGATGTGACAAAGTTCTCAGAAACTCACACCTTTTGAAATCATTCACGGTAGACTATTTCCACTACCAATCACAAGTGAGCCTATAGATAAGTCAATAAGAAAAACTACACTAGCCGAATGGATGACTAAATTACTTTGAAATAAAGAGATTGTTCTAAACAACTCTCCAGTATCTTGCAGGTTGAAACCAGGTGATTGGATCCTGATCAAAGTACTCCAAAGGAAAAATTGGAGTTCACCAAGGTGGGAAGGTCCTTATCAAGTGCTACTCACCACACCTACTGCCTGCAAAATAGCAGAAAGACCGTCCTGGATTCATCAAAGCCACTGCAGAAAAGTGAGTGACAACATAGACTAAGAGACGCCGACGCCCCTGCCTGTAGGTGATCTAGGAAGGTGGAGAGAGGGCTGTTTGGGTAGAATCCCGCCCTGTTCTTCTCGCCCCTAGTCTACTCACCTATAGGACTTGGTGCATCTGGTCATCATGAAGACGCTCGTCCTCCTAGTGGCTAGTATTGCACTCCTGGTGAGTTTATTAACACTCACCCGAAAGAAAGAAGATGGACACATGACAACTCACATCTTCGTGACATGACACAAGACCACATTCACCCATGGATGAACAACGCATGGTATCGATATATACATGACAGCACACCCAGACAAGACTGCTATGTTTGCTCCTATATGCCCCCAGCGACACAGTACGCCACCTTGTATGCGAAGGGAATGGACATAATTCAAGCTAAGTGTCCCGCAAGCTACGCCAGCCATGGGCATCAATTCCAGGGAATCGTGGTCAACCATGAGGAACCTCTCCAAATAGAACTACGAAACGGCACATGTGACGAATGGTTCTGGGTTGACCTGAAAGTGAAGCACAGAAGTAAGGCTAAATCATTCCCAGTCTTTCTTGGAAACAATGGGAATTTGAGCCACAGCCTATGCTACCGCCAAGAGAACGGATCCACACCAATGGGAAACACCACCAACTGCAAAGCAGTACAAACACACGCTCCTGGAGGGCCCGTGAAGAGCAGCAACATCTCAAATGGCACCTTCTGGGTGCAAGGGATTGCCTGGGATATCCTTCCTGGGAACTGGACAGGTCAGTGCGCTCCCATTTTCATATCTGACCACACTTTCAAGATAACCATGGACGCCACGTCAACTTCAACGTCAACAACAAGGAAAAGACGAAGCACCCCGGACCTCAAGCAGCATGATTCCATATGGGGTTCCGATGTCTCGCCGAGAAAGGAGAATTCTCTTTAGCAACACATGTTGCACATACATTCCAGATATTGTGCACTCACCGAACATGACTGATGCTCTGAAAACACTGAGACAACTTCGGGACACACAACAACGAGACTATGCCACAAACACAGAAGACTGGCTTACGTGGCTTTGGGAGTCCCCGCTGATTAAAGGACTTGTTTTTGTTGGTGTTATAATACTGTTATTCTGCTTCAATTCATGCTTACATCACCCTGTCACAGAATGAAGAAGATGATAATGAGATAGACACTTGGATATAACATATTCACGAAACCCACTGTTTTATGATGTTTACAAGTGGCCGTAGCCTGATACAATAAGCTATGAACTGTACATATACATATGTACAACAGGAGGGAATGTTAAGAGATTTTGGGGTTTTTACTATGTTATGCTTAAAAGTACATTTCATTATCTAAATGTGTTTGCTCTTTCTTATTCAGCTTAAGCTCTGCAACTCTGTGCAGACTCCTAAATGGGGAAGTTACACAGGAAGCCTGCAGTTCTATTTTCTCTCTTCCTGTATGTGCTCTCTGAATAAAGACTCTTCCTTTTTACTGCAGCGGTGCGAGTCTCCCTCGACCGTGTACACGTAAACCTGTCTGAGCCTTTTTATTCCGACCTGGGTTGCAATACAGGAAAACTCCTGACAGTGATGTAATGACATGATGATGACTGCTGTCCAAACTTTGGATGAGTAATAAGTACCTGCGTGTGTGTTTGCACATGTTGGAGAGCGTCATTTGAAATGTTGAGGAAAGGTTGAAGATTTGTTAATAAGACTATTTAGGTTTTATCACCTAAACCTCACCAATAATTTTGCCTAAACGAATGTCTGAATATGTGTTTTTTTACATGAATATAATGTTAAGCACCAACACTTAACAAAAGAATCAAAAGGTCAACGTGCAGTATTCTATCATATGCAAACTTATATTATTAAAAAGTTTATACTGACTACTAAATACAATTTTATATTGACACTGTGGCAGGTACTCGGTGCTTGCTTGGAAGTTTAGGGGTTTTTGCTGTAAAAAGACGCTAACGGTTTTGTCACTTTTTACTGAATTAAACTCAAAATAAGGTCAGTACTTCCACGCTTTAAACGCTGCACGCTCACACTCTCTCCGCACTCGATATATTATCCATTGTAATCTAATTACCTTTTTTGCAATAGTAATGCCTTACTTTACTCGTTACTTGAAAAAAGTAATCGGATTACTGCCCATCTCTGGTTGGAGCTGTGGACTTGTGGTTTGCCCTTTCCACCTTGTGTACACGTTTATCTTTGCTGTGTGTACTTGTACCTCTGAGTGGAAGCTGAACTCTTGAGTTCAAGTATCGAAGCATCAGCTGTGATGTTAAAGTCCAAATAGCTTGTTCATTTGACGTGCAAATGCACGAAGGTAACGCCATTTTCATGTGGATGTGTCATTGAGACATTTTCCACATCCACAGCTCACAAAATGGGAAACTAAGTAAAACAATGAACAAATTACTACACTGCTGTTTCGAAAGAAATACAGTGTGTTTATCTAACTTGGCTGAAGCCAAAGTTCTCCAGACAAATTCAGTCGTAGGCTGTACGTGTATTTATAAGTGTGAAGGAGCCCTGGGAGAAAAGACTGAAGCTTGTGCCAAAGAACAAAAAGGAAAGAAAGATCAGCATTAATATATAATGTATCGAGGCACTAGCTGCTCAAGAGCACCTATATGTTTGAATATGATCAGTACTACTGCCTCTGTATAGATGTGTAGTCAGATGGTAATTTGGTAATTTGACCAAAAGAGCTATAAAGATAAACTATTATCACATTGATCATTTGAAGGGTTCATTTATATCTTACTTGCTTCTGATTGAGAAACACTGTAGCGCACTTTTCAAAGAGGGCTTTAGCCCTATTGTTAGCTTTTTCTACAGCCTCCTTTTTGCCTCCATGCTGGGGGATTGACAGACTTCACAGTTTTGGGAGGATGACTAAAAGTGTGTGTTAATTTGTTCCATCTGTCGTCCTTCACAATAAACAACAGCTAACAGACACACATGCACTCTGTGTCACTTCACAGGGGCTGATGAAAGTGGACACAGTAAAGGGAGTGCTGGACCTGCTCTACACATCCTGGACTCTGTTAACAGACTTTATTCTGCAGCATAAACAGATGAAGTAAAACTATAACAAATGTGTACATATATCTAATGTGTACCTACAGACAAATACAAACATACACCTGGCATTGCACAAGAGTCTCTACTGGAGCAACCTGCAGATGTCAGAGATGTGATTAGAGGGTAAAGTGGACTAGTGAGTGCCATCTATGTTGTTGTTGTTGTCTGCTGGGGGACAGCCTCAGCTCCAGAGATGCCATCAGATCAGCAAACTAATCTGCAAGGCTGGAAGTGTCACTGAAGGAGTTTGAGTCAGTGAGGGACTCAAACTCTTTATTCTGTGAGCTGAACACAGCTGTCAGGCAAAACATCTGTGATGGGACATTTCTTTATTTCATGCATTGATCACTTTGTCACTTAGTTCTATGCATGTAGGACAGCATCACATGTGAATCTTATGCTGCTTCACATCTTTGTTCTACACACACACACACACACACACACAGTGGGACATTGTAAGTTTATGTGGGTAAAACCTTTTATTGAGTCTGTTTGTCACTGACCTGATTGACCTGTAGCACCTACCAGAGGGAAGGGGTGGGGGGTGGAGTGAGTGTCCAGGGTGCGAGGGGTCCTTGAGGACGACATTGCCAGTATATAAATGTCTGAGGGAGGTTAGTGTAGGCCCTACACTGTAGGGCCTAGGGCCGCTCTGCTGCCCTCACCACCTGCTGCAGTTTCCTCTTGTCCTCCACAGCAGTTGAACCACAGTGTGCAGCAGAAGGCTCTCCATGGTAGAGGTTAATTAGCAGTTTGTGATTAGCATTCTTGAACATACGTAGATCTCAAATTAAAAACCAATGATTGACGCAAAACTCATTTGTTGCTTTGGGTTTGTTATTTTCAGTTTATTAAATATAAACTTTTAGTTATGTCATTTCTTCTTCCATTGACCTGAATCCTCACAGTTTATAGAAGGGGCCTGTTGATGTGGAGAAACATCTGAGCACATGTAATGTGCAAGCTAAGAGCATTTTAGCATCTCATGGTGGTTACCTCGGAGACTGTCACTTTATGTAGAGCCACGCCCACAGCGCACAGAATACATGCGTACGACTAATTTGTCCACACAGGAGGCATCTTGATGTTGTCATCATACACAAAGGCTTTTGTACAAAGTGTTAAACAAACTGCAGCAAGTGTGTTCAAGACTTTTCCCTGTCTTATTTCTCTTTATTACACATAATCTATGGAAACATGTGGTTTGATTACTTTGCATGTGTGGATTTGATGGGTTGTTGCCACATCTGGTGAGATTTTCATGTCAACAGTACCTTCTGAAATATATTTCTTTAGAAAATTGGTGACATTGGTGAAATTCGTCCAATACCCGCTCTATTTAAACCCCATAACCACACTGGGTAGCAACCTCACCACTACATAGCCACAGAGATTTCCAAAGTATGCACCTGTGTGGAACAGGAACATGACACAGAAATGTATTTTTTAAATGGTCTGTTGGAAAATACATTCAAAGCATGGATGGAGAGATGTCCCCCTAATCACAAACTGGGAAGCTCAACTGCAAAATCTCTTAGTGAAGGACTGAAAACATCTGTGCACAAGCACTTTGTGCCAGTGGACTTGGTGTAGCTGCCCACTTGGAATTACCACTCATAACGCAGAGAGCTTCAACTGAGGCGACTTTATTCTCTCCTCTTTAAACCACCGACAATATGGCACCGTGAAAACTATAAAGATGCACAAACAAAAGCTATTATACCATTTAAGTAGAAAGTGCAGAAATGTTTACATTTTACTGTATAGAAAATTATTTTAATGAACTCAAATCGTGACATTGACATAAATCAATAGCTTTTAAACAATTTAGGTTACATTTAATAAAATTTAATAAAATGCATTTAATAAAATGAATTAACGACAAGCTTTCTGTCTCTTAAATACATAAACAATCATTTGCAATCATTAAAACTCTTTCTGCTTCCAAGGGTGCTAATCATGCTGAACCAGCAGCAACCTCCTCCATGCGCATCTCTTAGCCAGTCTTTCCACACCACAAACAAATGACATATACACACAAAACGAATTCAGCCACATTGTGTAAACTTTTCAAAGCTGTAGCATGTGACAGGTAAATAAAATACATAGTTCTGCATGAGTATTTTCAAAAAATAAAGGTTTTTACTCACACTTTTACTCACGTGTTTGTGTCGTTTCACTGAGAACAGAACAGGAAGTCTGACACAATAAAAGAGGAAGTGCTAAGGTACTCTTCAAAATAAAAGCGCGAAGTAAAGTGGCAACTAAATGAGTTGGAGGAACAATTTGAAGGTAAATTATTATTACTAATCCTTGATAAACAAAGATCTTAATATTCATGGAATCAGTAAACTCTGAAACAGAAACTCTGTTGATATGATTTTACTGTGGCAATTTTAAATTTTGTACATCTCCATAACTGAGATGTAATATTTAATCACAGCTAACAAAGTAACAGAGGAAAACCTTTTCTGTCTTTGTGACAAAGTGGGTGAGAACACCGTTTGTCCATATTCTTAGTTAACATTCTTGTTTTGATTTAACCATATTTCACATGTAATCTGCAATAGGCAAACATCTACTATCCCGGGTTTGTTTATGTTTTGCACTTTTACAGATTATATAATATAACATCTTGGTTTACATTAATTGCTACAAGTTTGTTAAGTTAACATGTTCTTTATTTCAACTGTTAATTTGTATTGCTTAGAACTTACCTTACCTACCTGTCTTCTAGCAACAAAAGGAGGAAATGTACTCTTCTTCTTCTTCTTTGTTTTTAACGGCGGTTGGCAACCAACGTAAAAGGAGCATTACCGCCTCCTACTGTTCCGGAGTATGGATCAGACAGTGAGCTTACAATCTGTATCAAAAAACAAAAAACAAAAAAACAAACAAACAACAACAAAAAAAAAAACAAAAAAAAAAAACCCTCACACTCTTTCATACACACCTATAGCCTTCAAAAACCCCACCAAGTCCCTCACCTGTGCCCTACTACCCTCCAACACACTCTTCAGATTAAATTCCCCGATTCCCCGCTCCCTCAATCTATTCTGCAGAACTTTTCTCTCCACATCATAACCCTTGCACCGCAGTATTACATGCTCTACCGTCTCCTCCTCCTCCTGGCACACCCCACAAAGCCCCGTCTCATGTTCTCCTATCATCTGTAGTGTTTTATTTAACGCACAATGTCCCAGTCTAAGCCTGGTAATGACCACCTCTTCTCTCCTATCACCCCCATACAACCTACACCCTGCCACCTCCTTCTTAAAATGATACAAGTGCCTGCCCTTACTCCCTGAATCCCACCGCTCCTGCCACTCCCGAACAACCTGCCTCCAAACAATACCCTTTGCTTCAGATCCGCTACTTTTAATTTCCATCTCAGTCCTATGTTTAGTCAATGCTCCTTTTGCCAACCTATCCACCTTTTCATTTCCACTGATTCCTACATGAGCTGGCACCCAAAGAAAGTGAATATTGCCACCACAACACCTTATTCTGCTTATAGTCTCCAGAATAGTAAACAGCATACCCTGCCTTGTCTTCGAACAAAATGATTGTAGACTTGAAAGAACAGCTGCTGAGTCAGAGCATACTACTACCTGCCTGAGTTTTGAACACTCTATCCATTTCAATGCTACCAAAATTGCTACCATTTCAACTGTGTACACTGAAAGGCCATCCGAAGTGCGTCTGTTTATTTCAATATTTTTGGATGGAACTGCTATTCCAAACCCTGTAATCCCAGTATCTGGACTTTTAGCACCATCCGTGAACACATGAATATACCCAGGGTATTCAGTCGAGCTGTGAAAATGAAATGCTGACACAAGATCGACTTTTCCTTTCAATATCCTCTTCAGATCCAGCAAGTACCAGTCCACAGGAGGGGTCTCCAATAACCATGGAGGAACCACAGGGAACACAACTGCAGGACATATTTTAAGTTCATACACATGACACTCCTTAGCCCACTGATTCCCCACCTTTCCAAAATGATCCTTCTGACTTTTTCCATACTCCCAGCACTCCAAAAGTACCTCCTTTGTAGGATGTGCATCACCATGACCACCAAGATGAACCCAGTAATTCACTGATACTTGCTTCCTCCTAAGATCCAGGGGCATTTCTCCCATCTCCACCTGTAGGGCACTGACTGGAGACGTTTTAAAAGCTCCACAGCACACTCTAAGGGCTTCCGATTGCAAAACATCCAAACGTCCCAACACAGAACGAGCTGCTGAACCATATGCCACACACCCATAATCGAAGACAGATCTAATCAATGCCTGGTAAAGTCTTTTCAAAGCAGAAGAGCTTGCTCCCCAACCCCTCCCAGCTACACACCTCATAACATTAACAACTTTTTTACATTTGGTTTCAATCCGGTCAATATGCTCCCTCCATGTCAGTCTTGAATCAAACACAACACCTAAGTACTTAAAAGAGCTCACTTTCCCAATTCCCTCGTCATACAGTTTCAATGTCAAAGTCTCACTCACTTGTCTTTTGGTAAAGAACATCATTTTTGTTTTCTCCACCGAAAACCTGAATCCCCAGTCAAATCCCCACTCAACCACCATATTTACAGCCTCCTGAACCTTGCCCACTAGGTGCTCAATATTTCTTCCTTTTTTCCATAACACACCATCATCAGCGAACAAAGACCTCCCAATACCCTCAGGAACATCAGAAAAAACATCATTGATCATTATAACAAAAAGCAGGGGACTAATCGCACTGCCCTGTGGCGTCCCATTCACAACCGTGCACTGACTAGAAATTGTAGACCCAATTCGCACTTGGATCTTCCTACCAGATAAAAAGTCTTGGATCCAATTAAATGTCCTGCCACCAACACCCAACTTATGCAACTTGATTAAAAGCCCATCCCTCCACAACATATCATATGCCTTTTCTATGTCAAAAAACACTGCCAAAACAGATTCTTTATTGGCCTGCGCTTTCCTAACAACATTCTCAAGTCTAACAATAGCATCAGTCGTGTTCCGAGCTGTCCTGAAACCACTTTGGTAATTGGCTAAAGCCCCTTTTCTTTCCAGTTCAAAGGACAGTCTTGCCATTATCATACGTTCCATTAACTTGCACACATTTGATGTAAGAGCGATTGGTCTGTAGCTATCTGGTTTAGATGGATCCTTCCCGGGTTTTCTTATTGGCACAATAACAGCCTCCTTCCAAGTACTTGGGAGCTCACCCTTAATCCAAACTGTGTTAACCAAACACAGCAGTTTATTAAGCGCTTTCGTACCAAGGTGCTTCAACATTAAATAACAAATTTGATCCTTTCCCGGGGCTGTGGGCTTTGTTTTTTGAAGCGCTCTCACCATTTCCTCCCGAGAAAACACCGCATCCAGACTACTGTCCATGTGCGCCTTTCTTGCTAAATTCTCCGAATATCGTGCTTTAGTTTGGCACATTCTGTCCTTTCCCAACACTGAGATGTTATCAGAGCTATGAATCTTAGCAAAAGTTTTCACCATAACCTCCACTTTTTCCTGAGCTGTTACAAAGTTCTGGTGGCCCGAAGATAGAACTGGGTAATCCCATTCCGCCGGTCACCTCCCATTCTTCTGACCATGCCCCAGACCTCCCCCACTGGAGTGGTTCTTCCTATTTTAGAACAGAACAACCTCCAACTGCTCCGCTTAGCCTGTCTCACTGTTCTCCTGACCACTGCCACTGCTTTTCTGTAAGCAATCAGAGCCTGCGTGTTAAGGGTTCTTCGGAGAAATTTAAATGCCTTGGTCCTTTCCTTCACAGCAATTCGACATTCCTCTGTCCACCATGGCACCAAAGTCCTACTTGCCATGCCTTTACTGGTCGGGATTGAGGCCTTGGCGGCTACCATAAGCACTTCAATAAACTGATTATTCATTTGTTCAACGCTACCAGACTCAGCAACCGTGCCGATCGTGTCCTCACATAGTTTTTGGAATTTTGTCCAGTCAGCCCTATGAAAACTCCACTTCTTATGCACCTCTCCTAGAGACACCCGTATCTGCCCTCCAACATCACAGAAAACAGGATAGTGGTCACTGCCTATGGTAGTGTCTGTTCTGATGGTCCACTGACTTATTCCTGCAAGGACAGTTGAGACTAGAGTTAAATCCAAAACTGACTCTGTTCCATTAACAACATTACACCGGGTCCCCCTACCATCATTCAGGCACACCAAATTGCATGTATCCATCAATTCCTCAATTACCTTACCATTTTTATCCGTGCGTGTACCTCCCCACACTCTGCTATGGGCATTAAAATCCCCACACCAAATAACTCTACGACAGTCACTTCCTTCAATCGAACGAAGACGCGGCAGCTCCAATCTGGCACAAGGATTGTAGAAATTCACGATAACATTTGGTTCATTCCTGTCCCAAACCTCAATAGCAATATACTCCAAATCATTGCCTTTACCCAGGAGTCTATATGGAATGTCTTGCTTGACAAACGTTGCACACCCTCCCCTCCACCACGGTCCCTGTCATTTCTTATTATCTTGTACCCATACAACACAAAATCCAAAGAAGATTTAAGCCAAGTTTCCTGTACACAAATGACATCCGGTTTAACATCAAGGAGTTTGATGAAATGCTTCAACTCCTGGCCATTGACCAACAGACTCCTTGCATTCCATTGAAGAATAAGCACCATGATTACATAAAAGAACATCATGTTTCCTGACTTGACTGATAATTGAGGTTGTCCCTCACTTCTTCCCATGTCAGTCCTACTAACCCCAAGTGGTTAATTGCCGCCTTAACAATGAGCCGAATTTTCTCCTGCTTAGATCTCACATCAGCTGTGGTGTTTATCACTCCTGCAATGAATGTAACCAATGCCATCTTATCAATAACCATAGTATTCGTGTTGAGCCGGGTAACTCCTTGATCCTGAGATGCACCCTGTCCTGGGTTAACGTTGACCTGTTCAGGAGGAAATGTAGTTTTACTTCCTGCTTTATACCTTCTGGGTTCATCTGAGGTCACAGGAAGAGACCAAGTGCAGGAGGGGAAGAACTCTTGTAATTTAATAAAGTTGATTTTAGAGTGTTTATGGATAAATAGATTTATTGTTGTAGTATGTATTGATTACACCATAGAGTTTATGTTGCCAGTAAAGAGTAGTAGAGGTTTGAATATAATTATGTTCATCTTACCTACCTAGTGAATGGAATAGTCCAGAGGAGAAATTGTTTGGTTAAGTGGACTATTTAAACAGAAGAACTCAGGTGTTTGAGAAGAAAGGTTCAGGTCAGTGTAGCTGTGTGCAGTTTGACCTTAATTTCTGTTGGTTTAAGTTTAGTTATGTTTATTTGAACTGAGTTAATTATAGAGTTGAGTTTCTTATTTATTTTTTGTAAATATTGTTTGGGTCACAAAATGGTGAATAAATCACTTGCTACACTGGACAGCATCAGTCTCCTGCACTTCACTGACCGCTTAAGTCAAGTCCTACCACATTTGGTGGCAGCAGTGGGTTTCCAGGCCAATTAAGGAGTGGAGAAGATGTCTACCCGAGCAAAGAGAGGGCTTGTTCCAGAATGTGAAGCAGATGATTTACAAGATGGCAGTGACCAACAAGGGGCAATAAGTGGCCATATTGCTAGACAAGAGAATGTGGCTGAATTGTCCAAACTTTTGCAAACTCTGAACGAGATGCTAAACTGGAGCAAGAGCATAAGCGCCAGGAGGATAGATGGAGACAAATCCGGCATCAGTTTGCCCAGCTTCAACAGCAGGTGCAGCATGGCAATCAAGAGCGTCAGTTACTTGAAGTACAAGCATCTACATCGGCTTCTTCGAGAGCACCTACTCGAGAACCATCTCCCAGCACACAAGAATCGAATACGCTTGACTTGGAACCAGTACATCAACCCAGTGAAGCACAGCTTTCAACACTGGTGAGACATTCAGGCTGGAAGGGGCCAAAAATGCAACCTTACAATGAAGGTGAGGACATTGAACATTATTTAATCACCTTTGAAAGAATTGCACATGCTTGCCAGTGGCCGCAAGATAAGTGGGCTCTTCACCTAGCACCACTGCTAACTGGTAAAGCACGTTCCGCTTATGTGGCCATGGATATTGATGACACGATGGACTATGCAAAAGTAAAGTGTGCTGTCTTGCAGAAGCATGAAATAAGTGTTGACACCTATCGAATGAGGTTTCGTTCTAGTACCTTTGGAGCTGAGGAAACACCAAGGGAGCTGCAGGTCCGCCTAAAGGAGTTGTACATCAAGTAGATGAATCCTGATACAAAGACAAAGGATCAAATTGGAGACGCCATCATCATGGAACAGTTTCTCAAGGTTCTGAATCCTGATCTTCAGACGTGGGTTAAGGAACATAACCCAAAGACTTCCAAGGAAGCAGCAGAACTGGCTGAAGCTTTCTTAGCAGCTCCTCGACCATCAAAAGACTTCACACAAGCTAAGTCAAATTCCAACTTGCCATCAAACAAGTTAGGTGGTGGCACTGACTGGAAAGTTAAGCATACAAGACAGAACTGGTATAACTCAGATCCTGCCAGATCTGAGACAAAAAATAAAACCAATAAAGTATGTCATTTGTGTGGTGAAATGGGTCATCTTAAAGCTCAGTGTACAAAGTTGTCTGTTAGTAAAAATTACATGTGTTCTGCTAGACAAACTAAAATCAGTGAGAATCACAAAAATGAATTTGAATGTCAGCAACATGAGCCATCAATTGGGGTATTTGTTGCAGACAAACCCTGTGTAGCTCTGTTAGATTCAGGAAGTAATCGCTCTCTGGTTAGACAAGACAGTCTTCCTAGGGATGTGATCTTTTCAGGAGCAACAGTGGATGTGTGCTGTATTCATGGTGATAAGGTATCGTACCCAGTTGCTGAAGTTGCAATTGAAGTAGAAGGCCAGTGTCCCACTCTTTCAGTGGGAGTGCTGCAAACTCTGCCTTATCAAGTGGTGTTGGGCCGTGATCTCCCAATACTCACAGAGCTAATAGCCAAGCATTCCTGTCAGACTGAAACCGTTGAAAGTTTGTTAGCTTTTGACCTTGTGACCGCTAAGGAGCAACAGGTTAATGCACTTGCTTATCGAGCTTAAAGGAGCTATCCAAATAGACACCCAGGTTACATATAGAATCAGAGAGAGGGTTAGCTAGGGGCCCCACCAGGGCAACAAGCTGGTCTCGAGGAATATGGCTATCGAACACCATAACTTCAGTTTGTTTTTTGTTTTTCTCATTTAAAATGAGGGAATTATCTGACAGCCAATCTTTAACCTCTCTCAGGCAATCGAACAGGGAGTGCAGTGATGCTGACAAATCATCAGTCAGTTGACAATAGATTTGAATGTCACCAGCGTAAAAGTGATAGGAAATATTGTATTTTTCAAATATGGAGCCCAAGGGTAGAATATACGAAGAGAATAATGAAGGGCCCAATACAGACCCCTGGGGCACACCACAACAGAGAGGTAGGGATGGGTACCGGTATCCGGTGCCATTATGGCACCGGTTCTGACATAAACGGTAGTAACCAGACCGAAAAGCAGCGCACATTTCGGTGCTTTATTTCGGTGCTTCTTTTTCCTGAGATGTCATACACTTTGGATTCTAGCCAATCATTTTACGTTTCCGAGGATAGTAGGCGGGCCCAGGTACGTACGTTCTTTTAGAGCAGAGCTACAGATTAAAAATGCCCAAGGCGAAGCGGTCAAAGTCTGGCTGTACTTCACAGCAAAAGATGCAAACTCAGCAGCCTGCAACAAGTGCTTTAAGCTGATACTGTGCAAAGGAGGTAACACCTCGAATCTGATGAAACGCCTGGCGCCGCATAGCGTTTTTTTAAGCTGAGAAATGCACTGTATTTGATAGCTTGCTGCAAGACCTCACACCGAGCACATCTACTGTGGGTGCGGTGCCTGTTATCGGACCCGGAGTTAGCAACATCCCCCAAAAACCCGAAGAGGAGAGTCCTGGCCCCTAGCCCTGTCAGCGTAGCAGAAATGATGATGGCAGCAGCAGCCGCTCTTCTCTGCGTGAGTAGCTTCATGTTGTTTGTGTAATTTACGTTGAGTAGGCTGACCACGTTATTAAATTAATGCATGTAAGGTGAACTAGCAAACACCGTCGTAGTTACATGTGGCTGTCTTCTTGTTTGATGGCAGATACTCCCTTCACCCTGGCCAAAAAGGCTAAAATGACCAAAGAAAAAGTGGGAAACAGTTAAACATGAGAGGTTTTTGGACAAAGTTTGTGTTTTTTCCATTGTTTAAGCACTGCTTCCAGCCAAGAGTGAGACCATATATGCCCTATAGCTGCAGAAATGACTAACATTGTTATCTTTATACAAAAAAAACAGCTAAAAATTAGAGGTTTTAGGACAAATTTGTGGTTTTCCATTCTTTAAGCACCGGTTCGAGCACCGTTTAAGCACCGGCACTGTTTCAAAAGTACTGGTATCGGATAAAACCTAAACGATACCCATCCCTACAGAGAGGGGCACCACATCTTAACTCCCCAATGAGGAGTTAAGATGTGGTGCCCAAATAGCCTGTGTGGGTTCAGGAATGTGGGTCCAGAACAAAAGGAGTCTCTCAGTCTGTCAGTGGGTGTGCGATGAAGGCACACAAATAAAAAGCCAGCCATATGTGGCACTAAGATACAGATGAATACATGAAAATAGTAGCCCCCCATTTTATTTTTATGCTTAAAGTCACTTTCTTTTGGAAAAACTACTGTTAATGTCTGTTTTGCTGTAATACAAGTTTCTCCAGCAGAGGGCGCTCAGGGCCCATCAGGCCAAAGACAGGCTTTTCTTTGGTCTTAGATTTAGTGCACTTTACAGCACATTTCATGTTGCAAAGGAATTTACATTTTGAAATGTTCTCCTGAAAGAGAAACTCTTACAAATACATGTCCCACCAGGCCGGCCTCCAAAGTCCCCGTCCACACCTTTCAGTCCCAAAGCTGACCCTGCTCCTCTTTAGGAAATCCTGACAGCAGCGCACACGCACACTGTGTCTGTGATGATGTCACAAACACACACCTGGAGAGTCCAGTGTGCTGTAAGCAGGAAACAACAATGAGGCCATGTGACTTTGACCTCCTGGTAAATACAAAAACACATAAAGGGAGAAATTATCTGTAGAGACCAAAGCAGTTTGTGTATCAGGCTGGAAACATGGGAGTCTATGGGGACTGACTCACTGCTGCCTCTGCTGGACATCAGAGGAACTGCAGGGATCGGCTTCATTGTTGTTGTTTGTCTTCATCTGTTCACTGAGCTCAGTTTGACTTATTTCACTGTTCAGGACATTTTTGATGAGTCTTGAGGTCACGCTAGGAGTGACAGGAAGTGACCTATACCCTGCTTGACAAAATAAAAGCTCTTTTTAATCGGCGCGCAGCATCGAGTCTGTGAAACTTCTGGACTATTGATCAGTTCAGTTAATCAGTCACACGCTGTTTTTGGACTGAGGGTGGCGCAGGAGGAAAGGTCACAGGGTCATTTAAAGGTCAAAGGTGAGTCTCCTGTGTTCAAAGCTGCATCACTGCGCAGTTTAACAGCAAAGACTAAAAATGAGTCAAAGGTTTCAGTCACAGATGAGAAGCTCGTGTTGTGTCTTTTCTCCCAGCTGTTCTTCATCTCGTCTCACTTCTCCGATCCGTGTTTCCAGGTGTGTCTGAGGCTCCTTTGAAGGTGGGAAAAGTGAGCTTTAATGGGAAAGCTGCTGTGCTGGGTGACTAATGTGAGGCGGAGGGCAGAAGCTGGAGGTCTGGATCGGATCCACACGAGAGAAAAGCAGGAACAGATTCAGTCTGAGTCATTCCTTTGATTCCAATCAGCCCATTTTTATTGATCATTAGTATCCACATTAAACATTATTATTCATCCACTGAGGCTCAAACCGCACACATCCATGAAAACATGATATTTATCTTATAAAACATGCTGTTTATTATTCAAAGGTGTTTGAAAGCCTTTCCAGGTGAGTTTGATCCAGGAGGGTCTGAAGCCAGAGTCAGACAGAGACTGTGCAGAGACTGTAGAAGGACAGAGCAGCAGCAGAGCAGTCCAGATACACTGATGATCCTCTGTCAGATCCAGAGGGACACACAGGGATGATGCTGGACTCTACATTGTGTCTGACAGTGGAGCTGTTCTCAGAGCAGTTCACTCTGCAGCACTGACAGTCATCTGCACTTCATTCCTCTGTCAGTCACTGCTGGATGAAGCTCTCCTCTCCACCTCCCAGTAACATGGCCCAGTCAGAGCGTCTCTATACACAAGCTGCTGCTGCTTCAACCTCTCTGGATCATCAGGACACAGCTCCTCCTCTCTCAGCACACACACACACACACACACACACACACACACACACCATCCTGTTTACCAGTCATCATCCTCCCACCTGCAGAGAGAAGAAGGAAGAGCAGAGGAGATAAACGAGTGTTTCCAGAGAGACTTCATCAGCTGTCAGTCAGTGATGCAGCACATCCAGTATAAAGAGCAGCAGGGACTTCAGTGCTGGGACTGTACTAGGACTCACTGTTACTTCACTTTTTCTAATCTTTACTTTGGATTTTTATTGAAGTTGATGAAAGTGTTTTTCCCTCCTAGTTTGAGTTTGGACTTTCATTCATGAGAATAACCTTGGTGTGTCCACTCTGAGCTCTTTAGGAACCCCAACAACAAGCCCAACAATCCAGATGGACGGTTCCAGCTGTTAACTGGAGGAATTCCATCCAAACATCTGCTCTCACTAAATTCTTTCTCACCTACAGACTAGCTGTGTCCAAATTCATGGGCTGCATCCTCCTGAGGACCCGGCCTTCGCGGTCTACGTGGGCCAGGTCCTCAGAAGGTCGGGTAGGCCGGAAGGAAACGGCTGGGGAAATTGGACGGTCTAGCCTTCTGATTAGCGTCACCGCTAACTCGGAGTTTAATAAACTCGGCCGTCTGCTCCTTGCTATCTAAAATATAACAGGACACTGGCGTAAATTCTCGACCGTCTCAGTTTTCTGTTTGACGTTTATTCAGCTGTGTGAAAACCAAGGAGGAACCCACCCGGGGGATTAATAAAGTTTTATTTTATCTAATCTAATAACTTTAATCTCAGCCAAACGGATTTACTCACAAACAAATAAAACGCTGAAAAAAGCCAAACAATAACATTTTTAAGTTGTCTAAGTGACTTATATATTACGTGTTACGGGTCCGAAATTGAGGACGAGAGTAAAACAATGATGGTCCAGAAGAGGTCGATCAAACAATTGATTTTTAATGAATACACGCAGCGTGGGGAGACGTACACTGGAAACCATCAGTTGTAAATCCCCGACCAAAAATACACTTCAGATTGCTTTTATAACATCAGGGTATTATAACGCCCCCTCTTGCGTTTACAAGCACATAATTTGCATCTTAAGAACATTCTTTGCCCCTTGTACAGACAATAATCTATTCTAAGAAATAAATGCAGACACAGAAGTTCCCCTTTCTGGCATCCTCTTTCAAATATGGTGATGATCTCAGGCCTTTGAGGTCCCCATGGACTTGTCCTCCTCTTTGCGTCACCTGTTGCTAGGCAAACTCAAATGCAACAAGAAGCTGAATACATTCAGGCCTTTGCTCAGCTACTATTTTACTGTAGCAATATACTCAGCATATAAGCTTTTAAGATTATAGATTTAACTCAACGATTTAAAGTGGTTATAACTGCACCTGTAATAAACATGTTAATATTTGATTATGATAACCCCTGTAATACAAATTATAACATAACGCCAGCAACTTCAATAAATGCTTTGATGAATTGATAATTAATGCAATGATAAGATGATGGTTATGTAAAATAATCCCTGTAATTCCACATACGTTTAACCTGAGTAGCAAAAGTCCGCGGTGATCTGAAAATGATGTGCCGGGAGTTGTGCCGTTCTCGGCGGCTTCAGTTACCCTCGAGCTCCCGGCTAGCTATCGAGCTGGTGGGTAACAGACGTCTCCGAAAACGTCGAAGCACTTTTGCAAATATGCGATATCTTGATAAACTGAGCAGATATTTCAAGTTTACACACCCACATTCTCGCCTGAAAATATGTTAAAAGTTTATTTTGTGACCCAGAAAGATTAATAAGAGTAATTTTAAAACTTAGTAGCGGCCGCCATTGTTGGAAACTGGATTTTGGCTGGGCCGCACTATGAATTCTGGGATATGGTGGGCCACGAAGGACACACCCGACCCATCCTTCAAATTTGGGGAAAAGGAGGACGCATTTGTCGGCTGCATTTGGAGGAGTCTACGCATTTGGAGGAGTCTACGAATTTGGACAGCCTTCGGCGCATCGCTGTGACGTAATCGGTCTACAAATGCGTCCTCAGGAGGATGCAGCCCATGAATTTGGACACAGCTACTGTGTTCTTCACTGCTTTAAACTTGGAAATGAATGCAGTCATTGGCCTGCGTGCTGCTTTGTTCACGGAGCTGATTGGCTGTTGACAGTGTTTGATCAGAACGTGTGAGCCGTTAATATGGTGACCATAAAGGTGACAAAAAGGCAGAAACAGGAAGTGTTTGTGTCCAATCCTGAAGCCTGTCACCATTCTCCTCTCACAGCTTCACTGAGAAGCTGCAGCTTTGCAGGAAACACTGGATCTTTGTTTCATACTGACTGTGTTTAGTACAATACTGCTGACAGCAACATACACTCACTCCAATACTCTACTTACTCCAGAGTCTCCAGTCTGTAGTCTGGATTCTCCTTCAGATCAGACAGCTGCTTCACATGTGGATCCTGCAGCTTGTTCCACCTCAGGTCCAGCTCTCTCAGATGGGAGGGGTTGGACTTCAGTGCTGCTGCCAGATAATCACAGCTGATCTCTGACAAACCACAGCCCTTCAATCTGTATAAAGAATGAAAGATGTAAGTTTATTAGACAAAGTGTGAGCTTGAAATCATTCAGTGTTTCATCATCTGTTCAGAGCTGAAGAAGGTTCAGAATGCAGAAGTTTAGAAAATGGAAGCTCTAAACAGCTGAAGCCAACAGGAAGCAGCTTCAAACAGGAAACTGTGCAGAGTTTCAGACTATATGTCCTGATGCAGCCAGTTGGATTTTGGAGATTTGAATCTCTGGGCCCTGTTTCAGAAAGCCGGTTTAGTGCAAACTCTGAGTAAGTATACCCTGAGTTAACGAAAACTCTGGGTTTTCGGTTTCACAAAGCAAGTTTAGATTAATTCTGAGTGAGTTACTATGACGACACACTCCGTGAAGCTAACCTGCCCCCTAGCAGGTTTACTTCAACTAACCCTGAACTTCTCCGCCTCTTTGTCGGAAACCTGACTGTAGGAAGTGTCAGACATGGCGTGCCCCTTACTTGAAGAGCCAGTAGATGTTGAAGCCCAAATTCTCCGCAGAGCTCTCTGCCGGGAGAGAGTGATTAGAGCGCGTTTGGACATTTTATCATTTCCTGATGATTTTCTGTGTGAACGTTACCGTTTTTCAGCACAATCCATAATTTATTTGAATAACATCCTCAGGCCTTATATTGCTCATGTGACACATGAGCAATATGCATGCAAACGGGAGCTTTCTGTATAATATTGGTGACGCTGAGCACGTTTCCAAGGCTACCGTCTGTCGAGCAGTCAGGAATGTTACAGTTGCACTGAAACGTCTCCTGTACTCGTTTGTGGTGTTCCCTGGTCATAGACCCACAAGATTTATCAAAGAGGGATTCCACAAAATTGCAGGTATCATGATGAACAAACCCTAATTCATGATGTGGTGATACTTGAACTACTACTTAGATTTTACATTTATTTTCAGGGTTCCCAGGCGTGATTGGCTGTATAGATGGCACTCACATTCCATTCTGCTGCTTGAAGTGTTCCATTTCCAAAAAGCATTTTTTTTTTATTTTCTTGATCAAATAGGTCTTGTACAGCTGCTTTACAGGGAGCTATTGAAACACAGAAAATAGCATTGACATTCATAGTACATGCCTACTTAGGTTGGTTGTAAATCAGTGCTGAACATCTTACTGAGGAAAGGTTTGTTGGAGAAGTGGCTGGACCCTCTTCCTCTACATTTTTTATATTTCATTTTTACTTGCTGCCAGGAACGTTTGGGGCCTGTTGGGTTGCACCTGCGCTCACATCACATCACAAAATAAAATGTATAAAATAAAAAATAAAATGAAATATAATAAAATAACGTGTTAAATGGGTGGAAATCTCTAGATCAATGTTTAAATTAACACTCACGCATTGACTCTGTCGGCTATGTTTTGCCATGCATGCTCCCTTTCTTTTGCAGCTGAGGCTGTGTTACTTTTTTCCGCAAAATTTGCATGTTATCGGCATATGCTGCCATCAGAATTTCGGCCTCAAGCGCTGTAAAATACATTGACCGCGCCTTCTTTCCCTCTGTCTCCATGGTGACTCGCTTAATCTGTGCTCCACTAATCAGGGCTTTATGCGCACGCTTAACTTGGGGTTAAAGCAACTCTGCGTTGATTGAACTAATTGTTATCAGCCTTTCTGAAACCGAATATTCCGAGTTGGACAGTTCGGGGTTACTCAACCCTGAGTATCATTTTTAACTCTGAGTTTTCTAAACCGGCTTTCTGAAACAGGGCCCTGTTCTGTGACTAAGTCCTTGAATCACTTCTTCCAGTTTGTCCAACAAGACAGACTAAGTATTGGACATGTGTTGTGGCTCCATTAGGGGAGCTTCTAAATGTGATGCGATGGTCCCTCTGGGTCTGTCAGGTCACAGCACTGAAGAGAGCTCAAACTGGGCACACAGTGGTTCCAGTCTAGACCAAAGACTATACTGGGACTGAAGGACTGCTTTGACTGCTCCCACTGGGACTTTTTAAAGGCTCATGTTCTCACTTAGATCATCTATTTCTACTTTCCCCAATAAGCAGCCCTAGATTAGTAAATCAAGATTGAGGCATATAAACTTCTTGAAAGAGAGATAAAGCAGCTAAAATCAGGTCTAAAAGTAAAGCAGAGGATGAGCTGAATAAAGGACACTCAAGGCTGGCTTGAAAAGGAATGAAGTCCATGGTGGGGATGCAGAACTAGGACAAAGATGAATGTGATGCTGAATCAGCAGAAGAGTTGGACTCATTGGATTCCAGCTTTGATTACATTGATTTCAATGAAGAGCTTTGTGATTGTAGCAAAGGGCTGGTAGCTCTGAGAGTCCCACTGATGAGGTGTTTGTGTGTAAATCTCTTAGTGGGACCAAAGAGAGAAAAAGCCCTGGTCCTGATGCTGTGGGAGGGAAATGATTGAAGTGTGCTGTGAGGAACTGACTGGGAGATTTTCACACATTTTCCAGTCCTCCTTGGAACAACAGGAAGTTCCCAGCATATGGAAACAATGGTTAAGTGTCCTATGGCACCCAGTGATGATGGTCCTGTGGCCCCACCGCCTCCACCTATTTTTAACCCTCATAATGTCCTCCCGATTTCCATACACCTGTGGTCCTCAGGGGTCAAAAATGTCCCCACTTCATTTGAGTGTTTTTTAAAATATAAAGTATAAATTGAATGAATAAATCAATTCAGTGTTACATCTTAGTTTTACTTAAGACCAACACATTAACACAAAATTTACCCAACATTTTACATTTTAGGGCCACCAGACCTTGTTTACATAAAGTACACTGTGTTTTTGAGCGAAAAACAAACAAGAAAATAAAATATTTAAATGTTCAGATAATTTTGACTATCTGACTAACTACAGAGTGCTGTATATTTAACTTTAGTGAGAAAGTTTTTTTTGAACCATTTATAATTTTTAAATGGCAGCACATAATCACACCTGTGGTCCTCAGGGGACAAAAATGTCCCCATCTGGTTTGATTGATACTTAATTACTATGAAGTGGATTTTTTCCCCACTTTTAATTAAAACTTAATTCAAACATTCTGACACATTTTTTTAATTCCATTTCAAATTTAAGTCTGATAAAAACCTTATAAAAATGAATTTTTTCTTTGTTTTTGGGTAAAAAATAAATCATCAGTTATTGTGATTATCGTTTCACCACCAGAGTCGGTTGCTTTAACAGATGATCACAGACAGGTATATGTCAAAGTTAATTTAGAAAGCTGTTTTTAAACTACTTCAAGCTTTTTACTGGCAGCAAATAATCACATCTGTTGTCCTCTGCGCTCAAAAATGACCCTGTCTGGTTTGACTATTTATAAAGCAATAAGTATAAAATATCATCCATCTCTGTGTTTCAAGGTTTTATTCAACTTTATTCCAACTCATTACCTGACATTTTTCTATGTTTTGGCATGGTAGGACACCAGGGCATGGGTCTGAGTGAAGGCAAACGTTCATGTCCATATTTGACACAAGTGCAGGAGGAAGCTCAGGTTTATTCCTCTGTACTGGTCCCATCATGGACAGCTTTCTTTCTGCAGTTGCAGGCCAGGGTCATATACAGTAAACAAGTTGTTACAGGTGATTGTTTTCTTTTGGAAACCTGCAATGTTAGGGACAACTCCCGTGTCCTGACTGCAGGACAGACGGTTTGCCATCGTACACTAGCATGCTCCATGTACAGCTGGACCTGGCATCACATACTGCCCATGTTTTTATCTCATAGTTCCCCGGTTTACTTGGGATGTTCTGTTGGAATGGACAGAGTCCTCTGAAGGGGACTTGGTGCTCATACAGTCACATCAGTATCAGGATCTTACGTCACAGCAGGAGAAACACCCACTTGTTCCATACACCTCAAATGGGAGCACGTTTGTGTCATGAACGACAATCATCTATTGTGTCTTTATCAAGAAATTATATCCTTTTTGTGCTTCTATGATTAATCTTGTGTCACCTTTAAAACTTCTCTACCAGACTCAGGATGTCATAAACTGGCCGTAGCAACTCTACTGGATGCACGGCAGTAAGAATCAACACACCCACATACAGGGAGTGCAGAATTATTAGGCAAGTTGTATTTTTGAGGAATAATTTTATTATTGAACAACAACCATGTTCTCAATGAACCCAAAAAACTCATTAATATCAAAGCTGAATGTTTTTGGAAGTAGTTTTTAGTTTGTTTTTAGTTTTAGCTATTTTAGGGGGATATCTGTGTGTGCAGGTGACTATTACTGTGCATAATTATTAGGCAACTTAACAAAAAACAAATATATACGCATTTCAATTATTTATTTTTACCAGTGAAACCAATATAACATCTCCACATTCACAAATATACATTTCTGACATTCAAAAACAAAACAAAAACAAATCAGCGACCAATATAGCCACCTTTCTTTGCAAGGACACTCAAAAGCCTGCCATTCATGGATTCTGTCAGTGTTTTGATCTGTTCACCATCAACATTGCGTGCAGCAGCAACCACAGCCTCCCAGACACTGTTCAGAGAGGTGTACTGTTTTCCCTCCTTGTAAATCTCACATTTGATGATGGACCACAGGTTCTCAATGGGGTTCAGATCAGGTGAACAAGGAGGCCATGTCATTAGTTTTTCTTCTTTTATACCCTTTCTTGCCAGCCACGCTGTGGAGTACTTGGACATGTGTGATGGAGCATTGTCCTGCATGAAAATCATGTTTTTCTTGAAGGATGCAGACTTCTTCCTGTACCACTGCTTGAAGAAGGTGTCTTCCAGAAACTGGCAGTAGGACTGGGAGTTGAGCTTGACTCCATCCTCAACCCGAAAAGGCCCCACAAGCTCATCTTTGATGATACCAGCCCAAACCAGTACTCCACCTCCACCTTGCTGGCGTCTGAGTCGGACTGGAGCTCTCTGCCCTTTACCAATCCAGCTACGGGCCCATCCATCTGGCCCATCAAGACTCACTCTCATTTCATCAGTCCATAAAACCTTAGAAAAATCAGTCTTGAGATATTTCTTGGACCAGTCTTGACGTTTCAGCTTGTGTGTCTTGTTCAGTGGTGGTCGTCTTTCAGCCTTTCTTACCTTGGCTATGTCTCTGAGTATTGCACACCTTGTGCTTTTGGGCACTCCAGTGATGTTGCAGCTCTGAAATATGGCCAAACTGGTGGCAAGTGGCATCTTGGCAGCTGCACGCTTGACTTTTCTCAGTTCATGGGCAGTTATTTTGCGCCTTGGTTTTTCCACAAGCTTCTTGCAACCCTGTTGACTATTTTGAATGAAACGCTTGATTGTTCGATGATCACGCTTCAGAAGCTTTGCAATTTTAAGACTGCTGCATCCCTCTGCAAGATATCTCACTATTTTTGACTTTTCTGAGCCTGTCAAGTCCTTCTTTTGACCCATTTTGCCAAAGGAAAGGAAGTTGCCTAATAATTATGCACACCTGATATAGGGTGTTGATGTCATTAGACCACACCCCTTCTCATTACAGAGATGCACATCACCTAATATGCTTAATTGGTAGTAGGCTTTCGAGCCTATACAGCTTGGAGTAAGACAACATGCATGAAGAGGATGATGTGGACAAAATACTCATTTGCCTAATAATTCTGCACTCCCTGTATGCCTACAGCTGCATTCAATCCATGTTTCTTCCTCTCTTGTTGTCCCTCCTTGTTTGTCATTGAGTTGGCTGTAGAGCAGTTCATCTGCTAATTGGATGGTTGTTGGTTCAGTCTCTGTGTGCTCTAGTCTGGAGTTCTTACCAAGGTGTCCTTGGGCAAGTTACTGAACCCCAACTTGGTCTCTGATGCATCCATTGGCATGTGAATGTTAAAAAGCAGAATACAAGCAGAATACACTGTGTATAATGCTTTCAGTACTCGAGTAGAAAAGCCAATGAAGGAGTATGGGACCTGGCATATGTGCTTGGACTGTGGTAGATTGTCTTTCTCTGTGGCACATGAGAGAGTCATGCATCGTCTGTCACTGGGAAGGATAGAGGACCAGATCAATGTTTCCTCACATTACTGCAAATATTCCCCTGTCTCAGCTGACTCCTCTTTCTTGCTTGATTTTTGTCTTCATCATAATTAAAATGGATGATGTTCAGTCCTCTGACACATCTTCTATTTCAGTTTCACATTCTGAAAACTCAAGAAACTTCAAGAAGCCCAGTCACTTTCTTTCCAAGCTCCTCAGACTACCATGTCCTGGATGCCTGAGAACCTACTTGAACATAGTTCAGATTCTTCATCACTTTTCTTCACTTCATAGCCTTCTTCCACTTCTGCAGGTGGGTGATGTGCCATCAAGCCATCCGTCTCCTCAACAAAAAGGGATTGGACTGATAAACACACACACGCGCACACACACACACACGCGCACACACACACACACGCGCGCGCGCGCGCGCACACACACACACTATCACTCAGCTTAACTCAACTACCTCAAAGCATTGAGACTGGACTGACTAATCAACACAAGCGCAAACACACTGACCTACACCACCAAACTATCGTACACACCAACCTGTAAATGCTCTTTTGCACAATATTACATTATTACTGGACTTTTCCTTAGATAGTTAGATAGTTAGTTTTTGTTAATTTATGTTGTAATTTATGTTAGGTCAGCCTGTCTTGTCTCTGCTAGCCAGCTAACTAGGCCTCTTAGTTAGCTAGTTTAGTATTTTCTGTTAATTTATGCTGTAAATTTATGTTGCATGTAGCACCTTGGTTCTGGAGGAACGTTGTTTCATTTTAACTGTATATTTAACTGTATATGGTTGAAGTGACAATAAAGCCAACTTGACTTGACTTGACTTTTTCAGAGAAAGGGTAGCATGAGCTCTAAATATTGACAATATTTTCTTTATCTTCTAACCCTGGATCTTCCTGATCGTTGATTCTTCCTCCTCATTATACTAGAGGACACTATGTGCTTTGTCCTACTGGTCATTGCTTTGCACAACATGGTAAAAAAAATATGCTCATCAAAGTATGCAAATCTCTAGTGCAATGGAGGCTTGTGAGCATAATTTCTGTGTATGTATTATTGTAGGGTCTACCTTACAATACGAAGCACCTTGATGCGACTGTTGTTGTGATTTGGCGCTGTATAAATAAAATTTCATTGAATAGAGCACCTGCCTCCTCATTGTCCTGCCTGTTGTTGTTGTTGTTGTGGTTGTTATGACCAGTGCTTGACCCCACACATCAGTGATCCAAGATCAAAGATGTTTGAAAGCAGTATGTTGTAAAATACGGCCTTTTGCAACACTTTGTACTTTGGGGTCATTTTTGTCCACGAGGACCACAGGTGTTATAAAATCCAATAAAAACCCCATAAATAAATCAAATTACTTAAAACTTATTCCAATCATGGATAGTATAGTAATGAATAACTTCTGTTATTTTCAGACCATTTGATGAATAAAAAACACATTTTTGATAGCAAAAGATTTCTTTAGAGGACAAAAATGACCCAAGGACAACACAAGGGTTGTAATATGAAGCTTCAAATGGAACTAACACTTCCTTCACTAGGTGGCAGTGTCTGATGAGAAAGTGTTAGTGGAGCTGACCTCTAGTCAAAAACAGGAAAATGCAGGATTTGGGCTGAAATTGGGAAAAGTGGTTAGCACTAGTGCCTTAAAGCAAGAAGGTTGTAGGTTGAAGCTTGTTGGCCTTTCTGTGGAGGTTGGATGTTCTCCCACAGTCCAATGAAATGCTGCTTAGGTTCATTGGTGCTTCTAAATTGGCTGTAGGTGTGGATGTGAGAGAGTGCTTCTCTGTCTCTCTCTGTTGGCCCTGTGATGGACTGCTCACCTGTGCAGGTGGACCACGCCTCTTACCCTATGACAGCTAGGGCACAGGCTGCAGCCCTGTGAGCCTAAGCTGAATAAACAGTTAGCAAAAATGATTCATAGATGGCCTGAAATTCCCCAGTTAGCAGTTTGGTAGATAGCTATGACATGCTAATCACATCCAGCAGCTGTATTCTACCTGTAAGCTGATCCCTGCTGAGCCAAAGCACTTTTTCAGATACAAATTACAACCTTTAATAGAAACCTATTGGTCAGCATCTTATTAGCCTGCTGTTAGCTTCATTCCACAGAAAACTGGTAGAAACTAACAGAGTTCATGAAGAATAAAGAGAAATGTGCTGATTTAAAGCCTTTGAACTGCTTCAGATGATCTCTGTCCACTTCTGTCCACTCATTCATTCATGTAAGCTTCTAATGCAGCTTTGAGCTTCACAGTCTGCTTCATGAAACTCATTCTAACCCTGAATGTCAGAGTGTTCCTCCTTCTCTTTCCCATCATTCATGCTGGCAGTGGAGGAGATTTGGATGTTGGACTGTGTTTTGGATGATGTGTGTATGTTTGTGTTGGACTGCTGTCTGTAAAACAAACACACATTTTGGTTTGGATTTCAGTGTCAGACAGACTTTAAGGTGGAATGAAGAGTTTTAGAGTTTCACAGTGAATTATCCAGTGGAGGGTTTTTCTTCTTCTTTGAAGGTTTGAAATGTGAACATTGTTCTGCTACAGTCAATGGACTAAACCAGAGAAGAAGAAAACAGACTTTACCATGAAGATCCTCAGTGTGGATCAGTATAATATCAGCCTGATGTCTGCAGTTTAGTGTCAGCACAACTTTCACATCATATTCATCTCAGCACAACTAAAACATGCTGACTGACCTCAGAGTTTCAAGTCCACATCCTGGACTCTCCAGAAAACCACACAGATGCTTCACTCCTGAATCCTGCAGCTTGTTGAAGCTCAGGTCCAGCTCTCTCAGATGGGAGGGGTTGGACTTCAGCGCTGCTGCCAGATAATCACAGCTGATCTTGGACAAACCACAGCTCTTCAATCTGTATAAAGAATGAAAGATGTAAGTTTATTAGACAAAGTGTGAGCTTGAAATCATTCAGTGTTTCATCATCTGTTCAGAGCTGAAGAAGCTTCAGAATGTAGAAGTTTAGAAAATGGAAACTCCAAACAGCTGAAGCCAACAGGAAGCAGCTTCAAATAAACACAACAAGAGAAAAAACTCTGAATGTTTCACATTAAAGTCGTACATTAATCATAAAAACATGAAAAAGAATTGAAAAAGTCGTGTTTTTCATTCCAGGAACCACAAGGCTTCACTTTTAAAGGTGAAGTTGGAAAGAAATTGACATATTTGAAGGCCAACACCTTTTTCCAGTCACATTATTAAAGCAGACAAACTAGAAGTTCATTTTCATTCCAACAAGTCATCTTCTGACCTGGACTAACAACACTGGTCTCTATGTGCAGCTGGCTGTGAGACCAGTGCTCAGGGAGCGTCTACAAAGTGCAACACTGAAAGAACATCACACACTCATTTGCTTCCAGAATTTTCACACAAACATCTACTGTCATTATTTTCACCAAACTCTGTGGATCCTTTATTGTGTCTTCAGTCTGATGGTTTTCCTCCTCCTGAGGTCAGCAACAGTATTTTTAAAGACAGCATCACTGATGATCAAATCTGCTCAGTAAACTTTGGTTTTCCACATGTGAGTGTTAATGATGCTCATCACTAACCAGAGCAGACATCTGTGACTGTCCAACACTGTCTCCTTAAAGAGAGCGCATGTCACAGATGTTACACTAGATTCAACGTTCCAGCATTTCCTGTCTTGTTGGAGTTGTTCTACAGCAGCCTCGCAGCAGATGTTTCATCCTCATCAGTCATTGGACGTGTTTTTAACGTAGCGTGTGATGAACCACAGCCCTGACAGGAAGTCTGCTGACTCAACCACAGGGCTCTAGAGTGCAACCACTTTGGTTGCAAATGCGACCAAATTTTTCAATGGTGCGCCAAAAAAAAAAATCTTAGGTCGCACCGGTGCGACCAAATGTTCGAGTAAAAAAATAAAAATTAAAAAAAAACTACGCAACTCTGAAAGTCTCCGTGTGGTCAACAGCAGACACACATTATGCCCCTATCGTGGTCTAAACCAATCAAAGATAGTCAGGGGCGTGACCTTTCTGATTGGCCGTGGTCCAGTTGAAAGTGCAGGCAGATAGTGAGGTGAGTAGCTTGAATAAAGCGATATCAATTCATTAAATCCTGAATTGACTTTTAAATATAAATGTATTTGGCCAGAAACGCCAGAATATCAGGTTAAAGCTCACAAAATTATTTCAACAAACAGTATGAGCAGGTAAACGGGTTCCACACAAAGACGTAAACACAGAGCGCGGACCCAGCGCATCAGAATCAGCTTTCTCGGCTTTCTCACCCGATGGCCTGTACACGGACACGCCGGCGGGGCTGAAAGCCGACAGCTCACTGATTCTGATGTGTCGGGTCTGCGCTGTCTTTACGTCTTTTTGTGCTAGATTCTGAGCAGCAGGTTTTGTCTCTCTCCAAACAAAATTCACTGAACCAGCAGCAAACTACGCATCGCATTTGATAAACGTTGTCATGAATTCCCTCTTACTTTTGCATTTTTGCTTCCACCACGATAAAGATCACACTTCATGCACAGCTCTCTCTCTCTCTCTCTCTGTACTTCAAGAACAGTTTCCCGTCTCAAATCTTTGTTTTCTGTATTATTCATTTGCTTATTACCCACTAGTCTACCGTTGTTTACAGCGCTGTCAGACGCTGTTTGTTTTTTTTTTGTTTTTTTTTTACTTAAATGTCCTCTGACAAGAAAGCCTAATTTCTGCTGTTCAATACTGAAGAAATTTAAGCTTTTTAAAATTATGCAAAATTGCAGAATATTGCAGAATATTTTTAAGGTTATCTGCTATAAAAAGCCAGGCCAGAAAAATCTCCTTCATGTTTTTCTGTGTTTTATTCTCAGTTACTTTCACACAAAGGCATCTGCTGTGATGTTCACAATTCTGATGAAGTCTCACATGTATCAGTGCTGATAAATGATCAGAATTATAATATTTCTGACTGTCTGAGGCTAAATTGAATCGAATTGAATCGGGACCTTGTGAATCGGAATCAAATGGATTATAGAAATCAGTGATGATACCCAGCCCTAGTGAGCAGCCTAGGCCTGACAGAAGTGGATGTAGCTGTGGGTAATGAGAAAAGATGAAAAGAACTATTAATAACTTTTGTGTTAAGGACTGATCCGTCTGAAATTCATAGCCATTGCTCTGACACGGTGCCATCAATCTTTGAACGCTGAAAAAGCAGCAGTGTATCCAGAAAACACATTATATACTGCGATAAATGCACTGCCCAAGTGTCCCCTCTCTCCACTGCCTTTCAGCGGCAGGCAGCAGCAAACAGTTCGTCAGAGGAGGCCGAGATGATGATTAAGTTTAACATTACCCGCAATATTACCAAAGAGTGCCAATGCACTTTAAGCACAAGCGCAAGATTGTTAGTTAATCATTTACAAATCAATATTGTCTTTATGGACAGCAATTTTCCCCACAACAAAATGCACATGTAAAACTGTGGTGTTAAGCGATGAGGTTGAAAAATTTGGGTGCACCTAACTTTTGTGCTGGTGCGCCTAAGAAAAAAAGTTAGGCGCGCCAGTGCAACCGTAGCAAAAAGTTAGTCTAGAGCCCTGCAACCAAGACAAATTTATGTCTCATTTATGTCTTTGACCATGTGGGGGTGGTCTGCACTGTTGGTGGATTTGTATTCAGGGTGTTTGAGCCACTCCAGTTTATACTGAAATGTTTCTTCAATCAAATCTCCAAAGAAGAGTTTATAGTCAGGGACGTTGGATTTAGCTCCACCTTTGAACTTGTAGCAGTGAGTTTTATTCCCACTGATCCAGAATGTTCCTCTGTTCATTGCATCACATGTATTTTAGTGACAGGTATTTTTAGCAGGTGCTGAGATCAGAGGCTCCTAAACCAGAGTTTACTGGACTTTTCTGCATTAAAGATCTTTGTGTTGGCTCACGGTTTGTCCCCCAGATCAGTTTGAACCTCAGTTTATTCAGTCATGATGGATTTTTGTGGAGGTGCAAACAGCTGATAAGAACGTAATCTGGACACACTGTGGCTTTGAACAATCTTCACACCAGCTTCATCATCAGGTATTGTTTTCCCATTTCCAGACTTCTCCTTTCCCTTCACCTTCTTTCTTGGACCAGTTTGACTCACAGCAGTCTTTCCCACTGATCCAGAGACCCAGAACTTTCATGTCATCTTTAACCTGGATATTAATATCAGCTTTACTTAGATCAGAGCCGATCCACACTCCCTCTGTGATGCTTTCATTTGGACCTGATGCTGATGGAATATGTCTGATGTTTTACTGCTGTCAGTGATGTCTCTGTGCACAGGCTGTCTCATATCTGGAGACCCCTCATTGCACATGTTGGTCCATAATTCAGTCATTAAAATCACGTTATCTCCTTTTTTTATATCAGAAGCACACGAGCCTGATGTCTGCAGTTTAGTGTCAGCACAACTTTCATCTCAGCACAACTAAAACATGCTGACTGACCTCAGAGTTTCAAGTCCACATCCTGGACTCTCAAGAAAACCACACAGCTGCTTCACTCCTGAATCCTGCAGCTGGTTGTTGTAGCTCAGGTCCAGCTCTCTCAGATGGGAGGGGTTGGACTTCAGCACTGCTGCCAGATAATCACAACTCATCTCTGACAAACCACAGTCCATCAGTCTGTATAAAGAATGAAAGATGTAAATTTATTAGACAAAGTGTGTGCTTGAAATCATTCAGTGTTTCATAATCTGTTCAGAGCTGAAGAAGTTTCAGAATGTAGAAGTTTAGAAAATAGAAACTCAAAAGAACTGAAGCCAACAGGAAGCAGCTTCAAACAAACACGACGAGAAAAAAAATGAATTTTTTACATTAAAGTCACACATTTATCATAAAAACATGTAACAGATTTGAAAAAGTTGCGTTTTTCATTCAAGGAACCACATGGCTTCACTTTTAAAGGTGAAGTTGAAAAGAAATGGACATATTTGAAGTCCAACTACAAGTCCAACTCTGAATTTTTCAAGTTCTACTGTGTGAAATCAAATAAACTGAATAAGAAACATCAGAGTCCAAAACAAAAAAAACCCTGCCAGTTCAGGAGGCCGACAGTGGGACTGTGGTGAAGGCTCTACACTAAAGCTACACAAAAAAGCTGAAGTTTGAAGCAGAAAATGTAAAGCTGTGAGTGAAAGAGCTCCAGCATCTGTCACGTTAGAGGAAACTTTCTTATCTCCACACTGATGAAAGCATCATGCTTTTATTTCATGCTGCTTTTATTGAGTCACACTGTGAAACTGTGCTGAGCCACAGCTGAACCCGCATCCCCGTACAGCAGACACTTACAGCACTTGGCTGCTTCCATTGGACCCTCTGCACAGAGGTTCAGTTTCCTCTTCTGGTCCCAAAGTGCAGAACAACAACGTTTCAAACAGCTTCCTTCAAGCAGCTTCAGCCACAGAAATGCAGAGAGAATTCTTTGTATCTCTTGGTTGTGTTGTATGATGCTGTGCTTGCATATCTGGTGTCTGTGTTGCTTTTGAAAAAGTGCATGTGAGGATGGATCACTCATCTACTGCAGCTCCAGATAAACAAGCTGGACCTGAACCTGGTAGCTTCACTTAGAACAGTGGTTCCCAAAGTGTGGGGTCCGCCCCACAGGGGGGCGCAGAGCCATTGCAGGGGGGCGCGGTATGAAAAGAAAAAAAAACAAAAAAAAAACGCTTGGACACTGCTAGCATAATGGACAGGTTTTTGACGGGGCTCCCACACAAACGCAAAGCAGGAGATGAAGCATCGCTGAATATGTTTCCAAACCAAATTCCTTCCAAGCCAAAGACTAGAAAATATGGTGAAGCATATCTTCCCTTTGGCTTCACCTGCACAAGTGCCAAGGTAGGTCTTCCCTGTGTAACCCGTTCAAGTGTTACGCCTGTTGTTGTTGCGTTGTGTTCTGGCGTGAAAGTAAGAGGCAGGAGACAGTACTGGATCTTTGGCTCTTTACTGCACATCTGCAACACAGAAATAGTCTGATCTGTGTGTGTCATGCGTCTCCCAGTACACCTCTCCTCCGGCCATGCTGAAAGGAGCTGTGACTGCAGCTTCATTAACACTACAATAATATAATAAATCAAATACAACAAATTGTTTTAAAACATTAACTTAAGCTCTGAAAAACAAAAAGCACAAAATAAATAATATGTCACTGAAAAATCATCAGAAACAACTTATAAGAACAATAAACATAATAATTCAAAAACAAATAAACAGTCAGATAAATACAATTCAATAACCAGGACCCAATATTCTAGTGCTTATAATTCAAACATTACACTTCAGTACAATCATATTAATAACTGCCATGCAACAGGCAATACAACACTGTACCATAAAAACAATGAATGAAAGACTGCATCTCTAAAACATAAGAACATCTCCATACCTGCAACACAGAAATAGTCTGATCTGTGTGTGTCATGCGTCTGCCAGTACACCTCTCCTGACGAAGGAAAAAAAGAGTACACGCTGTTAAAAAAAACTGCCGCGAGTACGCTCACAAGCCGCTAGCGATCAGGCTAACTTAGCATGCTAGCATTTCAGTTGCGTTCTCGGTTAAAACTAGAGCTGGGCGATAAAACGATAACGATATGTATTGCGAAATAACTTTTTCTCGATAGAAAAATTAAACTATTGCGATAGACCTCATCTCTCTTGTCCTCTTAAAAAAAAAAAAAAAGAACAGCCAATCCAAATTAAGTAGCGCAGAGCCGAACCAATCACAGCCGCAGCGTCACGTCACATGACTTGTTACGTACAGCACAAGCGCCAAGGCGCACATGTGTATTTGTTTTTGCAGCCGGGCCGCCCAGGTAATGAAGGAAATGAGTTTGCCGACTAGAGAAAAATCAACCGAGAGCGTGAGCGAAGGTTACCGAAGAAAAAACAGATGATGGTTCTGTGGAATTACAGGGATTATTTTACATAACCATCATCTTATCATTGCATTAATTATCATTTCATCAAAGTGTTTATTGAAGTTGCTGGCATTATGTTATAATTTATATTATAGGGGTTATCATAATCAAATATTAACATGTTTATTACAGGTGCAGTATAACTACTTTAAAATGATTGAGTTAAATATATATATATCATAACTCATATGCTGAGTATATTGTTACAGTAAAATAGTAGCTGAGCAAAGGCCTGAATGTATTCAGCTTCTTGTTGCATTTGAGTTTGCCTAGTTACAGGTGACGGAAGGATGTCCAGCCCATGGTGACCTCAAAGGCCTTAGATCATCACCATATTCTTAAGAGTATGCCACAAGGAGGAACCTCTATGTTGCAGTTAATTCTTAAAATACATGAATGTTCTGTACATGCAAATTATGTGCTTGTAAACGCAAGAAGGGGCGTTACAATACCCTGATGTTATAAAAGCAATCTAGAGTGTATTTTGGGTAGAGATGTACAACTGTTTTGCAGTTTGCACCTCTCCACGCTGCGTGCATTAAAATCAATTGTTTGAACGACCTTTTCTGGACTATCATTGTTTTACTCTCATCCTCAATTTCGAACCCGTAACAGTTCCAATGCTGGAGAGATTGTCAAACGGAAGGGCCACAGAAGTTCCGTAGTGTGAAGGTATTTCGGCTATTTCAAGTCTGACAAAAAACAGAGTAGCGCGCACTGTAAATTGTGCCGAAAGCAAGTCTGGAAATACAATAAAGCGGTGCATGCTCAATCTCTGACTGAAAGCACTAATTCGTCATTCGGCTTTTGTCAGACTAAAGTCACTGTTAAAACTGTTTGAAAAGCTAAGCTATACAACAAGGAGAGATTGATGCTACGTCCACACGTACCCGGGTATTTTTGAAAACGCAGATTTTTCTATGCGTTTGCACCTTTCGTCCACACGTAAACGGCGTTTTCAGTCACTGAAAACGGAGATTTCTAAAAACGCCTGCCAGGGTGGATATTTTCGAAAACTCCGTTTTTGCATTTACGTGTGGACAAGAAAAACGGAGAAAACGCAGCGTCAAAGGTGTGCGCCTTTTTTGACGTCACACTGTGCGCCACGTTATTGTTTCGGTGAAATGAATTTCTACAATACTGTTACTGTTAATTGTACTCTCTGCAGTGTTTAAATGCTTACATATACACACACAGTTACTGTCCCTCCACACATACAACTCGGTTCTGCTTCTATGCCCCATCTTTGTTTACTATTTCCTACCGAGGCTTCTAGACTTCTGATTGGCCAACATTTCTACACGGTTAGGAATATATCGCCACCTGTTGCTTTGGCATGTTCCTAGCAGCGTTTTCCTTCATTTCTGCGTTTACGTGTGGACGGGATTATTTTTTAAAACGAAAACGGAAAATCTCCGTTTTCAAAAATACCCGTGTACGTGTGGACGTAGCCTGAGAATTTCCTTTTAGTTCTCAGTTTATTTGATATTGACAAAAGTTAGTCAATTTTGTCTGTTCTTCTGTAAAACGACCTAAGATTTATTTTTAGAATTAAAATTTTGTTTCTAAGTGGAATTGACAATTTAGTGGTCTGTTTTGTTTGTTCTATTTTGAAACTTAAACGCTTTAGCGGCTGCCTTTTGTGTAGTTTACAATATTTGCCTTTACCTGAAACTGAAGTCTCATGTTCCTTAAGTACATCTACCCTGTTGAACTTATTATGGGAAATAAATATTTTAATTAAAACAAGCTGCTAATTATTTCACATTTTACTTGTGAGCAACGGCACATTTAAATCTTACAAATATAGTTATTTGGCTTATATCGTGATATATATCGTTATCGCCTGAAATGAAAAAAACATATCGTGATATGAAAAAATCTTATATCGCCCAGCTCTAGTTAAAACTCATTAAAAACATATATTAGCGAACTCCGCCCTCCACAAAACTTACCCCGAATTAATCTCTTAATGACAAACAAAAACGCTGCGGTTCGGCTATATTTACATTGCAGCTTGGGCTCTGAACAAACTTTAATTAGCAGAGAGCAACGTGGCAGTGACTTACCTCCGGCCATGCTGAAAGGAGCTGTGACCGGGGCACACATGCACGCGCCTACGTCACTACGCAGCGCACACACACACGAACGCACACAGACTCAGATAACACAGGTGGGAGAGTGAGATGCAAAAATGACATATTTAATCCAAAAAAAAGGTGTTTTGGGTGAAATTCACAAGTATTTAACACATATGTTACACCTGCAAAATTAGTTTTCCCTGCGTCGGGAGCAGCGCTGGGCTCTCCAAATCACGGACAAACAGGATCCCACATTCTTGATTTTTAGTTCACAAACACTTCTTGTAATAACTACTCCTGACATTTTGGACATGTTAGCTCTTTATGCAGTAAAGTTACAGTGGGATACAAATAATATCAGGCTGATCCTGCCGTAATTTGTTCCCCCGGTTCAAATCACGGACAAACAGTATCCCACAGCTGTTTTTGTTTTTGAACCCATTTTGCACAGAGAAGCATTTTTTGAAAAATGTATTGATAGCCCTCTCCGTGAATCGCTACCTTATCGTGGTGGAGGGGTTTGTGTGTCACAGGGATCCCAGGGGCTATGTTGTCTGGGGGCTTTTTGCCCCCTGGTAGGGTCTCCCATGGCAAATTGGTCCTGGGTGAGGGACCAGACAAAGAGCGATTCAGAAGACCCGTATGAAAAGAACATCGAGGGAACAGTTTACCCTGCCCGGGATAGGGTTACCGGGGCCCCGCCCTGGAGCCAGGCCCGGGGAGGGTGCCCGAGGGCGAGCGTCTGGTGGCCGGGCCTTAGTCCATGGGGCCCGGCCGGGCACAGCCCGAAGAGGAGACATGGGCCCATCCTCCCGCAGGCCCACCACCCACAGGAGGCGCCATAGGGGTCGGGTGCATTGTGTGTCGGGCGGCGGCCAGGAGCGGAGGCCCTGGCGGACCGATCCCCGGCTGCCAAGACTGGCAATAGGGACATGGAATGTCACCTCTCTGGTGGGGAAGGAGCCTGAGTTAGTGCGTGAGGTTGAGAAGTACCGGCTAGATATAGTCGGGCTCACCTCTACGCATGGCTTGGGCTCTGGAACTAGTCTCCTGGAGAGGGGCTGGACTCTGTCTCAGTCTGGAGTTGCCCCTGGTGAGAGGCGGCGGGCTGGGGTGGGTATTTTAATATCCCCCGGCTTGCTGCCGGTACGTTGGGGTTTTTCCCGGTGGATGAGAGGGTTTGTTCCCTGCGCCTCAGGGTCGGGGAACGGGTCCTGACTGTCATCTGCGCTTATGCGCCGAGTGGCAGTTCAGAGTACCCAGCCTTCTTAGAGTCCCTGGGGGGGTGCTGGAAGGTGCCCCACCTGGAGACTCTGTTGTCCTACTGGGAGACTTCAATGCTCACGTGGGTAACGACAGCGAGACCTGGAGGGGCGTGATTGGGAGGAACGGCCTCCCTGATCTGAACCCGAGTGGTGTTTTGTTGTTGGACTTCTGTGCAAATCACAGTTTGGCCATAACGAACACCTTGTTCGAACATAAGAGTGTCCATAAGTGCACGTGGCACCAGGATGCTCTAGGCCGCAGGTCGATGATTGATTTTGTAATCGTATCACCAGACCTGCGACCATATGTTCTGGACACTCGGGTAAAGAGAGGGGCTGAGCTGTCAACTGATCACCACCTGGTGGTGAGTTGGATCAGGTGGCGGGGGAGGACGCTGGACAGACCCGGTGCACCTAAACGCGTAGTGAGGGTGTGCTGGGAACGTCTAGCAGAGGCCCCAGTCCGCGAGATCTTCAACGCACACCTCCGGCAGAGCTTCAACAACATTCCGAGGGAGACTGGGGACATTGAGTCCGAATGGACCATGTTCAGCGTCTCCATTGCCGAAGCTGCTGCATTGAGCTGCGGCCGCAAGGTGGTTGGTGCCTGCCGTGGTGGTAATCCCTGAACCAAATGGTGGACACCAGAGGTGAAGGGAGCCACCAGGCTGAAGAAGGAGTCCTATCGGGCTTGGTTAGCCTGTGGGACTCCAGAGGCAGCTGACAGGTATCGACAGGCCAAGCGGAATGCGGCTCGGGCAGTGGCTGAAGCAAAAACTCGGGTGTGGGAGGAGTTCGGAGAGGCCTTGGAAAAAGACTTTCGGACTGCCTCGAAGAGATTCTGGCAAACCGTCAGGCGTCTCAGGAGGGGAAAGCGGTGCTCTACCTGCACTGTGTATAGTGCTGGCGGTGCGCTGCTGACGTCGACTGAGAAAATTGTCAGACGGTGGAAGGAATACTTCGAGGACCTCCTTAATCCCACTGACACGTCTTCCGAGGAGGAAGCAGAGTCTGGGGATGAGGGGAATGACCCGCCAATTTCTGGGGTCGAGGTCACTGAGGCAGTTAAACAACTCCTCGGTGGCAGAGCCCCTGGTGTTGATGAGGTCCGCCCCGAGTTCCTGAAGGCTCTGGACGTTGTAGGGCTGTCCTGGTTGACACGCCTCTACAATGTTGCGTGGAGATCAGGGGCAGTACCCCTGGACTGGCAGACCGGGGTGGTGGTCCCCATCTTTAAGAAGGGAGACCGGAGGGTGTGTTCCAACTACAGGGGGATCACACTCCTCAGCCTCCCTGGGAAAGTCTATGCCAGGGTGCTGGAAAGGAGAGTTCGTCTGTTAGTCGAACCTCGGATACAGGAGGAACAATGCGGTTTTCGTCCTGGTCGCGGAACACTGGACCAGCTCTTTATCCTCTCGAGGATACTTGAGGGTGCATGGGAGTTTGCCCAACCAGTCTACATGTGTTTTGTGGACTTGGAGAAGGCATTCGACCGTGTCCCTCGGGGTGTCCTGTGGGAGGTGTTGCGGGAGTATGGGGTGTCTGGCCCATTGCTACGGGCCATTCGATCCCTATACAACCGTTGTAAGAGTTTGGTTCGCATTGCCGGCAATAAGTCGGACTCGTTTCCGGTGGGTGATGGGCTCCGCCAGGGCTGCCCTTTATCACCGATTCTGTTCATAATTTTTATGGACAGGATTTCTAGGCGCAGCCAAGTGGCGGAGGGCTTTCACTTCGGTGGCCTCAGAATCTCATCTCTGCTTTTAGCGGATGATGTGGTTCTGATGGCTTCATCGGGTGAGGGCCTCCAGCTCGCACTGGAACGGTTCGCAGCCGAGTGTGAAGCAGCGGGAATGAGGATCAGCACCTCCAAATCTGAGGCCATGGTTCTCAGCCGGAAAAGGGTGGAGTGCTCACTCCGGGTCGGGGATGAGTTCCTGCCCCAAGTGGAGGAGTTTAAGTATCTCGGGGTCTTGTTCGCGAGTGATGGGAGAAGGGAGCCGGAGATCGACAGACGGATTGGTGCTGCAGCTGCAGTGATGCGGACGCTGCACCGGTCCGTCGTGGTGAAGAGGGAGCTGAGTGTAAAAGCGAAGCTCTCAATTTACCGGTCGATCTACGTCCCGACCCTCACCTATGGCCACGAGCTGTGGGTAGTGACCGAAAGAACGAGATCGCGGATACAAGCGGCAGAAATGAGCTTCCTCCGAAGGGTGGCTGGCCTCTCCCTTAGAGATAGGGTGAGAAGTTCGGCCATCCGGGAGGGGCTCAGAGTAGAGCCGCTGCTCCTCCACATCGAAAGGAGCCAGTTGAGGTGGTTCGGGCATCTGACAAGGATGCCCCCTGGGCGCATCCTGGGTGAGGTGTTCCGGGCATGTCCCACCGGGAGGAGGCCCCGGGGCAGACCCAGGACGCGCTGGAGAGATTATATCTCTCGGCTGGCCTGGGAACGCCTTGGTGTTCCCCCGGATGAGCTGGAGGAGGTGGCTGGGGAGAGGGAGGTCTGGGCTTCTCTGCTTAGGCTGCTGCCCCCGCGACCCGACCTCGGATAAAGCGGATGAGGATGGATGGATGGATGGATGTATTGATAGCAATGTTGAATATTATTACACAGGAAAAAAAAACAACTACATGTAAAATAATCACACCGTGACGCCTCTGCCTTTCTAAATGGAGGGACAGTAACTGCGTGTGTGTATGTAAGCGTGTAAAACCTGCAGATAGTCAGATTAACAGTAACAGTAGTTTGTCTCTATCTGCCATTCTGCAATTCATCTCATGTAAACAATAACGTGGCGCACAGCGTGACCTGAAAAGAGGCACATACCTTTGTCGTTGCGTGATGAACTCTGTAATCCTCGTCCACACGTAAACGCAAAAAAGGAGTTTTAAATAATCTCCGTTTTCGGTGAATCGCAACGCCGTTTATGTGTTGACGAAAAGCCCAAACGCATAGAAACAGCTGCGTTTTCAAAAATACCGGTGTAGGTGTGGACGCAGCGTAAAAGAGTTAGTAGTGTATTTTATTACTACCTGCAATTTATTGCCGTTTACTTGTATTTGCTTAATTGTTTACTAAATGTTTGAGGTGTGAAATAAACTGCAATGGAGTTTGTAAACAAAATATGGGTGTGTGTGTTTGGAGGATGTGTTTGTGGGGTGGTGGGGGGGCGCGAACATTTTTCTTGTAAAACAAAGTGGGGCCTGGCAAAAAAAGTTTGGGAACGACTGACTTAGAAGACACTTGTGACGGGAACGTGTGAGAAGTTTTGTGCAGACAAGTGTGGATTTTGAGTCTGGGACGAGCTCTCCACAGTCTTTGTGGAGATCCACATTCTGCATACTGCCTGTGAGAAGCTGGAGGCATTTCTCCTCCAAATCCACTGAGCAGCTGCTCGTGGTGGTATTAGCTTCATGTTAGCATTAAGCCTCGGTGACACTCTGCTGTGGACACGGTCACGGACAGCTGGACGCGTGATGGCCGAGTCGTCCTTCCTGTTAAACTTCTTTGAGGTGAGCTTGAAGCTGCTGCTTGGGGCACATGCACAGCTGGTTATTATACTGGAAATGTTCTGCACACGAGTCCACGTGCTCACAACAAAAGTTGGTGTGGATGACGCTGTCAGCGCTCCAATGCTGATTGGTTGGAAAGTTGGCGGGAACAGGGAAGAGAGCGACAGCAGCATTCAGCACAAACATTGAGAATCAAAGAAGAAGAGCATGAGAAGCTCAGATGGAGGCTGCAGTGGACACTTTTCATTGTTTTAACACTCACTTTCACTTCAGCTTCACCAACAACAGCATAAGCAGAGCAGCCCACTGACTGTGTGGCCGTGACGGCGCCCCCTGGTGACTGTAAACCTCTACAACATGTAGACGGCCCTCTGCTGCTCATTTCTCTGCCACCATCACAGGAGCTCTTTATCCTGTTCTTCACTCTCATTGGTTCTTTGTGTGCTTGTTTTTACAACAGTAGTCACTGAGATTGTTCAAAGAAGACAGTCAGCTGTGACTAAATGTAGCTCCTACAGCAGTGATGGGAATAACTACTGAAGCTAATCCAGTATCAAAGCTCAGGAATCAGCAGCTTCCACCTCGTTTTCTTTGAACAGCCATTTTAGCTGCTGTGTTTTTGTGTTTCTGCAGACCTCAGACATCCTGCTGCTCTGGAGAACTGAAGCTCTAAAGGGTTCAGCCTTTATCTCCAAGAAACAAAGCTGATCATGGAGACCCAGCAGGTCAGCTGATCTGTGGACAGCACCAGCATCTTCAACTAAGTCTGAGAGGTGAGCAGTCTTTGGAAGCCTTTACTGACTGATAGTGATGTTTAATTGATGTCTCAGAGCAGGATTTGGATCATTAGTTTGCTTTTCTTCTATTATTATGTTTGGCTTCTGCTTTACAGATATTCTCTGAGATGTTCTCTGAAACGTTTCCCACTGTCAGACAAACGTTGCACAGTTTCTTCATAAAGGAGATCTCTTGTGGAGTCCATCTGTGCACACACAGTAATATCAAACTCATCTCATACTGAACACACACACTTTGTAGGAATCATCAGTACTTTGACTGCTTCTCAGGTTAGCTTGAGGTTAGACACAGCTCCTCTCTGGAGCTAAACTTCTGCTTCCCCTCTGCCTCTTTTCTTCATCCTCCATCTCTCTTTTCTCCTCTTCAGTGTTCTGCAGCCACGGAGCCTCTTACAGCTGTTATCACACCCATACCTGACCGGCTGGCATTACCCAGCATGCCGTGCAGCGGTGTCAGTTTGTAACAATGGCTGTGTCCCAATCCAGTGACCGCACGCTTCGTAGTATGCGCAGATCGCGTACTACGTACAGCGGGTACTACGAAGTACGGAAGTGAGAGGCTTTTGACATGGGACAGTCTGGCCTTCGTCGCACTGCTCAGGTTGCCTAGCAACCATGATATTAACCACGAGAAACATTTCATACGGCATTATTTGACAGAAATGAAGGAGAAAAATGTTTTTTTGTTTGTTCATTTTTTTATGACATCACTTTGATTAGTTGAGTATCTGAGGCTGAGACCACGGGACTGTAAAACATGATAGTTGGGCTTCATTTCTGTACTGAACAGTCATTTTAAGATTAGTTAGTAAATAACAATTAGCTAATGTTGTTCATGAGACTAAAATCATCTCACTGTGGTAATGTTAATATAATATGGCCAATATTGTAGTTATTGTCAGATAATGATGATACAGTGGTTTGCAAAAGTATTCAGCCCCCTTGAACTTTTCCACATTTTGTCACATTACAGCCACAAACATGAATCAATGTTATTAGAATTCCACGTGAAAGACCAATACAAAGTGGTGTACACGTGAGAAGTGGAACGAAAATTTGCAGTTATTTATTTGTAAAAAATGTTTGGAATCATGTATGACTTTCGTTCCACTTCTCACGTGTACATCACTTTGTATTGGTCTTTCACGTGGAATTCTAATAACATTGATTCATGTTTGTGGCTGTAATGTGACAAAATGTGGAAAAGTTCAAGGGGGCTGAATACTTTTGCAAGCCACTGTATATTACAGCAGTGAGCTTGAACTCACTGGAAATGTACGAGGTGTGATAACTGTTGCTGATAGAATGAAGATCAGACTGAAATATTAAATATTCCTTTATTGGGTGAGAAAATCAGACCATGTCATAACTGCTTTAAGTCATACAGAATAGATATCAGAGCCTTAAACAGGCTGACTTCTGCTAAATGGGTCAAACTGGGCAGAAAGTATACAAACACATAACATCCTTATAGAATATGATGTAACACTATAGATCAACTTACCTCAGAATATATAAAGCATATAAACAATTACAGCAATATGATGCAACAAACACAGCAGTGCTACTAATCCAAAATACTCAAAGCTTCATAGAACTGAAACAAACATTTATTTTTAGCTCCGTTCTGCTGCTGATACATACTTTAGGTTTCTGAATATTAAACTTGTCTCTGCCTTTCATAGTGTGTAACTTGAAGGCCCTGAGTACTTTCTCCCACACTGAAAACACTGGAATGATAACATTATTTAAGACTGATTCAGGACAGACAATTAGTTATGTTAAACTTTCCTAGCAGTCCTTCACAAACAGGGAACAGTCTGTCTATTCTCTCCATCTGTCAGCTGCTGCTGGCTCTTCCTCCTCCTCTTCCTCACACACTGCTGAGTTTGTCCTGGTGGATCATCAGGGGTGCAAAGCCTCACAGATGATGTGCAGCAGTGGGTCCCTCAGTCTGTCCTCACTCTGGACACTTGCAGTCATCACACATGGAAATCAAATGTGTGATAAGCTGCAGGATTCAAACACAAGTGTAACTTATAAATACATGTTCATACTTTTATTCCACAATCAGAGAGAAAGAAACAGAGAGAGAGTGCAGGACAGACAGACAGGTGACAGTCTCAGGTGTACACACTGCTACAAAACAGCACAAGAGAAGGAGGATTTAGTGTTTGTGTTATTACGAGTGCTAAACAAAAAGAGTTCCCAGATGGTCCAGTGGACACATGTGTGACTCCTGTGATTAAAGCATCTTTCTTTCAGCTTAACGAGTGAACCGTCAGCTCGTTCAAACACACGTTAAAGTCCGTTTGGCTCGACACCACCGAACAGAGGCGGCAATATAACATAGCTAACATTAACAGTGCAGTGAATCCTGCTTGTGCCGTCATATTCAGGACTGAAAACCGAGCAGCATCACTGACTTTCAGCTTGTTGTGTTTGTGGATATATGGCTGACCTTAATTATCCATCAAATCATCACATTCTCTGTAAGATTAAAGTCGACTATTGAACGGCGTATATTTTAAAGTAAAGGCTTTAAAACCAAGTTACCGCTGAAAGTACAAACATCACTAATGTCACATAACTTTGCCGACATGTGGCCAACAGTAATGTTTTAATGTTCTTCATTATTAAACATTTACACACAAATAAGTGACATAATATTCAGTACTTACTTTTGAAAGTTTACTCTTTGGCCGCTCCGCTTCAGCCATCTGCCTTTTTTTTGGCGAAATTATCCACACCCACCGCCGCGCTATGAATTGTGGGATATATGGGACCGCGAAGCGTACACGGGTCCATACTTCAAATTTGGGGAAATCGATGGCGCATTTGGAGTACGCATTTGGAGTACGCTTCGGATTGGGACAGCTGTCGTTGCGTCGCTGTGACGTAATCGGTCTCAAAATGCGTACTCCGAAGTGTGCGGTCGCTGGATTGGGACACAACCCCCGACTGTAGAAAACATGGACGGCACAACAGCTCCCCAAAAATGAAGCCAAAACGTCTCTATCGCCCCCTGGTGTCTGGCTGCAGTATAGGTCATAAACCCCGCCTCCTCCATGTTAGCGGATGGGACTGGGGTCAGACTAAAATAAATTAATTCTCCTCAGATAAATTTTTTCCAAAGATTCTTTCTTTTGTTATCAACAGTTGTCATCACAATGATTTATGTCCAAGGGGTCTCCTTTCCAATAAGTTTGATTCTAATTCCTACCGTGGTGATGTTAAATTGGGGTGTAACAGCTTTGACTGACAGCTGCAGTCAGAGAAACAGAACAGAACAGAGAAACTTGCGTATCTCTGTTCGGGAATAGCAGATAGAGCGTAGGCTCTGAGAGGAAGGCCAGCGTTTACGTTATGAAAACACGACCGACTGTTTTAACCTGACAGCCTGAGGTGTTCTTCAGTAAACTGGACTACCTGACAGAAGATCCAAGGCCCCGCTGCACTTTTTCGGTAAGTTAAACGTGTTTATAAGCTAATCCGTAACTACCGTCCTTAGCTCGGTCCTGAGACCTAGCTAGCTAAGATGAGCACTCGGCTGTTGGGGAAACTTGTCTTATAAAGTTCGTTTAGCTAATCTATGCAGGGGAATGGATTTACCCTGACCAAAGAAATCAAGAGAAATGCCCCGGGCTGCTCAGCCACTAATTACAAGTATTATACTTTAAAAACAACAGGCTGCACCCTGCTGCAGCTCCTGTGCAGAGCTGATTATTAAATATGTGCAAACAACAGCATGTTTTCAGTCTCTTGCCACATCTGTAAAGACAGTAACATCTTTTTTTTTTTTTGTACTTCAGTAACTCCTCATTAATCAGTAACTATGGATTAAAGTACTGTACTGTACTGTAATACTGAAAAAAAAGTAAGACAAGAGCTTCAGATCCTGAGTGTGTGGGACAGAGAAGGATCAGCTTTATTTCAGATTTGAGAGAAACTTTATATTTCCGTTTGTGATGGTTGTGTTCTCTTTGTGATTACAGGAGTTGCCCTCAGATTCAGACCTCAGCACCACCCAGTGACAGCAGACAGATCATCCAACATGTTCACATGTTAACTGCAAAATTAACTGATGAAAACAGTACAAAGGTTAAAGTACCACATGTGCTTTCAGTGAAAGCTGCAGCTGTTTTAATGATAAAGTTAAAGACAAAAAGTCAAAAGGATTAATCACCACCTTCACTAGGTTTTATTTAATTGTGTCAGAGAAATTCAAATGTGCTCTTCATGCAGCTGAGTACATCAAGTGTTTAAAATGGAAGCTGTGCAGGTCTGAGATCAGCAGCTTTATGAAACACCAAACTGAGGTACTGTTAATGCTGATATATAGTGACACAGATACAGTCGTCACTTGCATGTTGAACTACAAGCTTGTGATGTGGAATTCTTTCCTAGTTTTTTGCAGATAGTGTGTTATTTACCATAAAGTGATTCAGAGTTATTCATACCAGAGTAACCAGAGAGGATCATCTATTTTTAAATATCTAACTTTCTACAGGACCGAATATAATATCTTTATGTAAAAGTCTGGAGCCTCTGGGGAGTATCTGAGTATTTATAACATTAGACAAACCAAAGGTCTCCATCACAGTGTTCATGAAATGCTGGGTTTATCCATGTTCTGGGGCAGGCCTACGGTTGAGCTATGAAGATTTCCCTGTGAGGGAGCTGCTGGTGAAGATCATGAGTCTTGCTTGATCAATGCGATGAGCTTCAGTCTTCCTGGTGTTTCTTCAATGAAGCCTCTTTCAGTTGGTCAACAGAACTTCTGGCACAGGACATCTGTGATGAAAGAAAAGGAAGAAGTTTCTCCAAACCTCTGGACCCAGGAAACCCAGCTTGGTCCTGATGGTCTCCCTCACTAGTTTCTCTCCAGGGTGAATGTAGCTGTTGATATAATATGGACTCTATTATTAAATGAAAAGAACAAATTAGACAACACTACTGAAACGTTCTGCTGCTGTTTTTAAAGTCTCCATGTTACCAGGCTGTAGAGGGCTCTGAAGATTTAAACAGTTTTAGATCCATTACACTCACAGTCATATGTTAAAATCTCAAAGGACAGCATTATATTTTTGAAATTAACAGTAACTCTGGGCCTCTGTAGAGTGTGCAGCTGATCTCATCGCTGTCTAAAAATGGATACAAAACCTAAGGAGTGCTGAATCCTTCAATAACACAGACTATTAGAGTAACAGGTGTGTAGCATCGCTAACTAGCTAGCAACAAGCCTCCAACACAGTGCGTATGCTAGCGGCTAATCTAGCAGACGAATTAACAACAGAGTGATTTTAGAACTATAAGATGATAAGCTGTGTGTCTTTTTTTATAACAGTGACATGGTTGTATTTACCTTAATTAAACGAGTCATCAGTCGCGGTAAACCAGCAAAAAATCTCCAGCAGCCGGGCTACGTAAAAAGTGTAGGGGGGTGTGTTTGCGGTCACGTCCAGCGGGTGTGTGGGCGGGAGCGTTACACAGTCGCTCCACCTCAAGTCACTACTGCGCAGACTTTGGCTCCAAAAATGCAAGATGGCAGCCTCCACAAGCGGGATATTTTGGCTTCATTTTTACACAATGGAAGGAGGTGCTGTCGCGTCGTCCATGTTTTCTACAGTCATTGGTTTGTAAATGTGCAATAATTCCTGCTCCAAACTGTTTCTGTTTCACAGATTGCTGTGTGCCGTGACCTTTGACCTGCTAAAGAGAGTCAGCTGTGGATTATTCATTGTTGTGTCTGATACTTAGAACTGTGAGGAAGAACGGTACACAGTTAATCAGGGTCCCCTCTCTCTGAATTAGGAAAGGTCGGCAGGCAGGCACCCTGTGGAGGACCACGTGTGGGCCGCAGGCCATACGTTGAGTATCACAGTTTGAAATGTGAACATTGTTCTGCTACAGTCAATAGACTAAACCAGAGAAGAAGAAAACAGACTTTACCATGAAGATCCTCAGTGTGGATGAGTATAATATCAGCCTGATGTCTGCAGTTTAGTGTCAGCACAACTTTCACATCATATTCATCTCAGCACATCTAAAACATGTGACTGACCTCAGAGTTTCAAATCGACATCGTGGATTCTCCAGAAGAACACACAGCTGCTTCACTCCTGAATCCTGCAGCTTGTTGTAGTCTCCACTCAGGTCCAGTACTTTGGGATACGAGGGGTTGGACTTCAGCGCTGCTGCCAGATAATCACAGCTGATCTCTGACAAACCACAGCTCCACAATCTGTATAAAGAATGAAAAATGTAAGTTTATTAGACGAAGTGTGAGCTTGAAATCATTCAGTGTTTCATAATTTGTTCAGAGCTGAAGAAGCTTCAGAATGGACTTCAACTATGTCCATTTCTTTCCAACTTCACCTTTAAAAGTGAAGCCTTGTGGTTCCTGGAAGGAAAAACACGACTTTTTCAATTCTTTTTTATGTTTTTATGATAAATGTACGACTTTAATGTGAAAAATTCAGAGTTTCTTCTCTTGTTGTGTTTGTTTGAAGCTGCTTCCTGTTGGCTTCAGCTGTTTGGAGTTTCCATTTTCTAAACTTCTACTTTTTCCAGTCACATGATTAAAGCAGACAAACTACAAGCTCATTTTCATTCCAACAAGTCATCTTCTGACCTGGACTAACAACACTGGTCTCTATGTGCAGCTGGCTGTGAGACCAGTGCTCAGGGAGCGTCTACAAAGTGCAACACTGAAAGAACATCACACACTCATTTGCTTCCAGCACTTTCACACAAACATCTACTGTCATTATTGTCACCAAACTCTGTGGATCCTTTATTGCAAATTCAAATGGGATCAAATGGTCAGACAAAAGAGGGTTATGAGGAAATATGATGAAATGTTGTGTATTAGCAGCAAGTTATTGAATCATTTTACCAAACAAAATGATTGACAAACATGTTTTTACAAACTCAGTGTTGGACTTTGATCAGCAGGATAACCTGATGTTTAAAGGCATTTTAGTCTCACTGTATCAGAGTCAAGTTATTACTCAATATTTATTGATGATGTCCTAAATTAGGCTCAAATATCTGACAGACATTTAATCCCAATTCAATTCGGCCTCATCCTGGGCCGGATAATACAACACACACTCTGACCACAGGCCCAGGGGCCACGCACAGCTGGGCTCCATCCAAGAGACAAGAAACTAAACCAACACAATAATAAAGAGCACCATTTGATATTCTTACATTTTAGGTCTTCAAGCCAAACATACTAAAAACATGAGCATATTTGTTTTCTGATAAAATGATGTGACAGGTAGAACAGAGTAAAGTGGTGGTGTTACAGCCTTTCTCCCCTCTGCTGCCGAGGCTGTTAGTTAGTCTCTCCCAAACTCAGCTACAGGACTTCCAAATGAATGAAAGCAGCAGAAGTGGCTTTACAAATGAAAGAGGAAGAGGAGAAGAAGAGGAGAGGGAGGCCACCCTGACCATCACTCCAGCTGAAAACATCACACTTCCATTAAAGTTGGTGAGAAAATGTTGAGCAGGATGAGCTGCTGGCTCATCTGGAGGCTGTAGCAGCAGCTCACAGTCACAGTGGATTTCCACTCATGAAAAAGCTCTGGCTGCTTCATTTCTCATTTCATATCAGAGACTTTAAAGCTTCAGTGAAGCTGTACTGTGATGCTTCCTCTCAATATTCCAGTGAGGCCTCCATAATTGTAGGAGCCATAACTAAATGTATTGAATTTTGATGATCACTGGGTTTTCATTTGTTTGGTTGCTATGGTGATGTGTAACAGGAGTCACGTGGGTGCTAGCGGTGACATTAAGAGGGCGTTGTCAGCCTGTCATTCACTGGTTTGATTTTGACAGAGAGGAGGGCTGGGTAGTCGTAGTTTTTGTTGACCGCAGCACAATGAGTTTCCCCTTGTTGCATTAGAGCCTGTGATGTTTTAAGAGTCTGAATTGGGAGCCGATCACATTACTCTGTAAACTCTCAAAGTACTTTAATAAACAATCAAACAATTCCACCTCTCGCATTATTGCGTAAAGTTGAGAGCGTGTCAGGCAAATGGGCAGGCTCCATCCCCAGCCTCTAGCGACTGTGGAAGTCGCTACAATAATGATTCCAGCTGTTCTGTACACACACTGTGTGCCCTGTATGTCTAATTATTGAAGAAGGAAAAGAAGCTGAGCATTCAAATCCAGCTGGCGAGGGTCCATCACACATTTGTGCCCAGGGCTCTGTAAGCTGAACATCCAGCCGTGGCCACATGGCGCCATCGTGGATTTAGTGTGAACATGGGATTACATGGAGCTCGCAGATCCTGGTTCAGACTCCAGTCTGCAGTCATGTCAGCCATCATGTCCCACCTTCACTGGAGGCCATCTTTGGCTTTGTTGTCAAACTCTACTCTGATTGGCTGGCCTGGAATCCCTGTTACCCATAATGCAACAGGTATCAGACACGGGTAAAAAGAGTCTGAGTTTTTACAAAGTGAAAACAGTTCTTCTGTTTTTAATAACGTTGAGCCAAAGTGAGAGAAAAAGGAGCTTTATGGAAGGAATAAATGTGATGAATGAGTCATTACATCTACACCTGAATCACAACACTCCAGCAGGCGCAGCCATCGGCCATCAGCTGTGCAACACTCACACAAATATATCAGCTGTGTTTAATATTTAGGCATGTAGATCATTGATGTGCTTCAGCTCTTACATTTTACTGCCAACATGTTTCAAAAGGAGCAGCTTTTACTTTGAAGTCCAGCTGTCTCTGTTTCCTGTTTTCATTGTTGGATAATGGAACAATTCGATGCTTCAGTGCATTGAACTGTGTTACACAAAAACAAGAAAAGTTTTCACGTTGTTCAGGCAGAATCGAGCGTTGAAGAATGAATTCACACATCAATAGACATTTTCATCAGCACAAGCAGGACAATGAAAGCAGGAAATACCCCAAAACTGCCATTTCTCATTCTACAACTTCAACAACTGCACATGAATAATACTTCATACACAGACCTACAGTCTCTGATTGCTCTAAATCTCACTGACAGCCAATAGAAATAAAGAAAAGCCAAGACTGACAGTCTGTGGCTGTGTCCCAATTCAGGGTATGCACGCTTGAAGTACGCACACTACGTGTACTACGTACGGTGCGTACTACAAGTACGGGAAGTGCGGAAGTGAGAGGCTTGTGAAATGGTACGGTCTAGCCTTCGTCGCGCTGCTCAGGTTGCCTAGCAACCATGATACTAACCGCGAGAAATGTTTCACACAGCTTTGTGTGACAGAAATGAAGGAGAAAAAATGTTTTGTTGGCCATTCATTTTTGTCATGACATCACTTTGATTAGTTGAGATCACAGGACTGTAAAACATGATAGTTGGGCTTCATTTCTGTACTGAACAGTCATTTCAATATTAGCTAGTAAATAATAATTAGCTAATGTTGTTCATGAGACTAAAGTCATCTCACTGTGGTAATGTTAATATAATATGGACAATATTATATGTATTGTCAGAATATATATATATATATATATATATATATATATATGTATATATGAGCTTGAACTCTGGGTCAAAGATGCAAGTAGCAGTTATTTATATTTCCTATCACCTTAAATCTTCACTCAAAGACAAGTATCTCTGACAGTGTATATATAGATGTATTATATATAAGAGACAAATATTGTTCGTTTAATATGTTGGCATTACTAAATTTGGCTCAATGCTTACATATATGTGTAAAAAGAAAATGTACGAGCTGTGATAACTGTTTCTGATAGAATGAAGATCAGACTGATATATGAAATATTCCTTTATTGGGTGAGAAAATCAGACCATGTCATAACTGCTTTAAGTCATACAGAATAGATATCAGAGCCTTAAACAGGCTGACTTCTGCTAAATGGGTCAAACTGGGCAGAAAGTATACAAACACATAACATCCTTATAGAATATGATGTAACACTATAGATCAACTTACCTCAGAATATATAAAGCATATAAACAATTACAGCAATATGATGCAACAAACACAGCAGTGCTACTAATCCAAAATACTCAAAGCTTCATAGAACTGAAACAAACATTTATTTTTAGCTCCATTCTGCTGCTGATACATACTTTAGGTTTCTGAATATTAAACTTGTCTCTGCCTTTCATAGTGTGTAACTTGAAGGCCCTGAGTACTTTCTCCCACACTGAAAACACTGGAATGATAACATTATTTGAACATTACCTAATAAGACTGATTCAGGACAGACAATTAGTTATTTTAAACTTCCCTAGCAGTCCTTCACAAACAGGGAACAGTCTGTCTATTCTCTCCATCTGTCAGCTGCTGCTGGCTCTTCCTCCTCCTCTTCCTCACACACTGCTGAGTTTGTCCTGGTGGATCATCAGGGGTGCAAAGCCTCACAGATGATGTGCAGCAGTGGGTCCCTCAGTCTGTCCTCACTCTGGACACTTGCAGTTGTCACACATGGAAATCAAATGAGTGATAAGCTGCAGGATTCAAACACAAGTGTAACTTATAAATACATGTTCATACTTTTATTCCACAATCAGAGAGAAAGAAACAGAGAGAGAGTGCAGGACAGACAGACAGGTGACAGTCTCAGGTGTACACACTGCTACAAAACAGCACAAGAGAAGGAGGATTTAGTGTTTGTGTTATTACGAGTGCTAAACAAGAAGAGTTCCCAGATGGTCCAGTGGACACATGTGTGACTCCTGTGTTTAAAGCATCTTTCTTTCAGCTTAACGAGTGAACCGTCAGCTCGTTCAAACACACGTTAAAGTCCGTTTGGCTCGACACCACCGAACAGAGGCAGCAATATAACATAGCTAACATTAACAGTGCAGTGAATCCTGCTTGTGCCGTCATATTCAGGACTGCAAACCGAGCAGCATCACTGACTTTCAGCTTGTTGTGTTTGTGGATATATGACTGACTTTAATTATCCATCAAATCATCACATTCTCTGTAAGATTAAGGTCAACTATATATGTATTTAGAAGTAGAGGCTTTAAAACCAAGTTACCGCTGAAAGTACAAACATCACTAATGTCACATAACTTTGCCGACATGTGGCCAACAGTAATGTTTTAATGTTCTTAAACATTCGCACATAAATAAGTGACATAATATTCAGTACTTACTTTTGACAGTTCACTCTTTGGCCGCTCCCTTCTGCCGTATTTTGCGGCAAAATTATCCACACCCACCGCCGCGCTATGGATTGTGGGATATATGGGGCCACGAAGCGTGCACCGGACCACGCTTGATATTTGGGGAAATCGACGGTGCATTTGGAGTATGCATTTGAAGTACACTTTGAATTGGGACAGCCGTCGTCGCGTGGCGGTGACGTAATCGCACTTGAAATGCGTACTTCAAGCGTGCAGACCCTGAATTGGGACACAGTCTCTGTGGGCTTAGGCAGTGAAGTGCTCACGCTGCGTTCAAGTGCATCACAAACTATTGGAATTGGGTCCAACTTTGTGAAGCAGATTTCTCCTCAGCTGCTGTTTTGAACATTTCTTAGTTCCTCATGAACTGTAATAAACTCTATAAATGAACTGAGAACTATTTCTACATTTAAAAGTATGGATTCATTTTCCCGTTCACTTCTGTACGTTAGTGTATAAATGAATGTTAGACTGGGCTCCATGGAAACACTGGGACTGGTCTCAGCTGCCTTCTTTCTGTAGTCATTCCAACAGAGTCCTTTCTCTTCTCCAGCTTCTGTTTGAAATCCTCTCACAGAGCCTGAATCCTGCTTTGTTGCTATGTTTGTGCTGCTCTGTGTTCCTCTGCTTTAACACACACCTCACCACAGCAGCTGTGTGGGTTGTCTCTGTAGCAGCCATATCAGCTTCTGATACCATGAACATCATTCAGCTCCTAACTTCACCTTTATTAGCTTTGACATTCATGGCATCTCTCTGTTTCCACACAAGCTCAAAGTCTCTGCAGCCTGTTTTTATCTGCTATCATAAGATCTTCAACAGCCTTATTCACATCCCTCACACACTCTACAGCCTCATCATCACTGACTTCACCTTCACTGACTGATGGAGCACACCATGAACCTGTGGAGGCTGAAAAACTCCCCTGCCAAACATCTCCCCGTCACCACTCCACTTCTGTCAGCCTTTATATGAACCCTGCTCAAGTCTGTCACTTCTATTTGGAGCCAAAAGGAAAAACTGTTGTTCAGTCATTTGGAAAGACAACATTTCTGAAAGCACTCAAAGCACTCACCCAGACAACACAGTCATCAAGTTTGCAGATGATACCACCGTGGTTGGGCTCATCTCAGGGGGAGATGAGACGGCGTACAGAGCTGAAGTTCAGAGGCTGTCAGATTGGTGTGTAGATAACAACCTGGACCTCAATACCACCAAGACAAAAGAACTGGTAGTTGACTTCAGAAGGAGGAAGTCTGAGCTGCAGCCTGTCAGCATCAACGGGGAGTGCGTGGAAAGGGTCTCCAGTTTCAAGTTTCTGGGTGTGCACATAGACACAGACCTCCAATGGAGCTCTAACACCTCTGTGGTCTTAAAGAAGGCCCAACAGCGTCTCCACTTTCTGAGAATCCTCAGAAGAATGGACCTGAAGAAGGAGCTGCTGACCGTCTTCTACCGCTGCTCCATTGAAAGTGTGCTGACATATTGCATCGGTGTGTGGTTCTCCAGCTGCACCGCAGCACACAGAAAGGCACTCCAGAGGGTCATCAATATGGCCCAAAAAATCATTGGACATCCTCTTCCCTCCCTGAAGGACCTGTACAGCACTCGCTGTCTCAAGAGGGCACGCAGCATCCTACGGGACTGTACACACCCAGGACACCGTGTGTTTAAGCTGCTGCCGTCTGGCAGGAGGTTCAGGCTGCTGAGGTCCCGAACAAACAGACTCAAGGACAGCTTTTACAACAGGGCAATAGCCCTAGTCAATGCAAATAGCTGACCTGATTGGCTACCTGCCTGGACTTTTTTTAGGGGGAGGTAACAATGTTTAAAACAATAACAATAATAATATTTATATTTATAACAAGGTGCAATAATAATTAATGTGCAATAATAACAGTGTGCAATACACATACACTTATTCTTCTTTTTTTTATTTAGTAAGTTAATAAACTGTGTTGTGTTGTTTGTGTTGCGTTGTGATGTGTCATATCATGTCGTGTTGTGTTATATGTAGTGCCGACGTAGGACAGTTTTCCAATTTCATTGTACCAATGTACTATGTATGACTGTGCAATGACAATAAAGAGTTATCTTATCTTATCTTATCTCTTATCTTAAACTTCTTCACATTTGTCTTCAGACACATCCTGAACATTTATGAACAAAGAAAGTTTCAGACATCAAAGTTCTGAAATATAGAAAAACAACAACAGCTGCAGTCAGTGAACTCACCTCAGAGTCTCCAGTCGACAGTTTGGACTCTCCAGTCCAGCACACAGAAGCTTCACTGCTGAATCCTGCAGGTTGTTCCAACTCATGTCCAGCTCTGTCAGATGGGAGGGGTTGGACTTCATAGCTGAGGCCAAAACTTCACAGTGAGTCTCTGAGAGTCGACACCGAGTCAGTCTGTGATTATAGAAAATATAAAATGTGTTATTATAAAAGAAGAAAATCTGCATTATAAACACAGACTGACTGTATATGAAGACAAGACAGAGTGAGGTACGTCACTTGGTGTTCGCTCTCTCTGCGGTAGAGTATCACTTCCTGTTCCTGCTCAAACACAGTGGTGTTTTTGAGTAGCTTATCTGATTAGCAATTTAAATAAAAACTGTTAGATACATTCTTTTTTCATAGTATAATCTTCACGTGCTTCATCTGAAGGACATTTTCTGTGTACTCACTACCTAATTTATAGCCAAAGTATTCACTCACTGTGTTTTACTGTTTCGCTAGCTTAGCTTAGCTCGTAGCCGACTCGTTAGCACCATGGCTACTTCACCTGTCCCTCCTGCACTTTCCTGCTCATTGTGTCAGATATTTAGTTACTCCTCGGCCTCCTTTAGCAGTAATGATACTTGTAACAAATGCAGCATATTTGCAGCTCTGGAGGCCAGGATTAGTGAATTGGAGACTCGGCTTCGCACCCTTCATTCACCCGTAGCTAGCCAGGCCCCTGTAGCTGGTGCAGCCGAAGATAGCATAGTCCCCGCTAGATGTTCCCCGGAAGACCCCAAGCAGCTGGGGAAAGAGGGCAGCTGGGTGACGGTGAGGAGGAAGCATAGTCTTAAACAGAAGCCCCAGGTACACCACCAACCTGTTCATGTGTCTAACCATTTTTCCCCACTCGGCGACACACCCGCCGGGGGTCAAACTCTGGTAATTGGTGATTCTGTTCTCAGACATGTGAAGCTAGAGACACCGGCAACTAGGCGACATTGAGGGAAATTTAAAACTGCTGGCTAAGGGTAAACGTAAATTCAGTAAAATCATAATTCATGTTGGCAGTAATGACACCCGGTTACGCCAATCGGAGGTCACTAAAATCAATATTGAATCGGTGTGTAACTTTGCCAAAACAATGTCGGACTCTGTAGTTTTCTCTGGTCCCCTCCCCAATCAGACCAGGAGTGACATGTTTAGCTGCATGTTCTCCTTAAATTGCTGGCTGTCTGAGTGGTGTCCCAGAAATGATGTGGGCTTCACAGATAATTAGCAGACCTTCTGGAGGAAACCTGGGCTTGTTAGGAGAGACGGCATCCATCCCACTTTGGATGGAGCAGCTCTCATTTCTAGAAATATGGACCAATTTATTAACCCCCCAAAATATGACTATCCAGAGTTGGGACCAGGAAGCAGAGTTGCAGTCTTACACGCCTCTCTGCAGCTTCTCTCCTCCTGCTACCCCCCAAAAACCCATCTCCATAGAGACTGTGTCAGCTCCCAAAAAGACAAAAAACAAACCAAAAACCAGCAATAAACAACTTAAACATAAAAAAATCACAAAGAAAGAACAATACAGTATCCACATCTGAACCAAAGAGTAAAACAGTGAAATGTGGATTATTAAATATTAGGTCTCTCTCCTCCAAGTCTCTGTTAGTACATGACTTAATAATTGATCAACAAATCGATTTACTCTGCCTTACAGAAACCTGGTTGCAGCAGGATGATTATGTTAGTTTAAATGAATCAGCACCCCCGAGTCATTCTAACTACCAGAAACCTCGAAGCACAGGCCGAGGGGGCGGTGTGGCAGCAATTTTTCACACCAGTCTATTAATTAACGAAAGACCAAGACAGACTTTTAATTCATTTGAAAGCCTGATGCTTAGCCTTGTCCACCCCAGCTGTAAAACTCAGAAACCAGTCTTACTTGTTATCATCTATCGTCCACCTGGACCTTACACAGAGTTTCTCTCTGATGTCTCAGACTTTTTATCTGATTTAGTGCTCAGCTCTGACAAAATAATTATTGTGGGTGATTTTAACATCCATGTAGATGCTAAAAATGACAGCCTCAACATGGCATTTAATCTGTTATTAGACTCAATTGGCTTCTCTCAAAATGTAAAAGAATCCACCCACCACTTTAATCACACTCTAGATCTTGTTTTAACATATGGCATAGAAACTGAACATTTAACAGTGTTTCCTGAAAACCCTCTGCTGTCTGATCATTTCCTGATAACATTTACATTTACAATAATTGATTACGCAGCAGTGGAGAGTAGACTTTATCACAGTAGATGTCTTTCTGAAAGCGCTGTAACTAAGTTTAAGAATATAATCCACCCACTGTTATCATCTTCAATGCCCTGTACCAACACAGAGCAGAGCAGCTATCTGAACGCTACTCCAACAGAGGTCGATTATCTTGTTAATAATTTTACCTCCTCACTATGTACGACTCTGGATACTGTAGCTCCTGTGAAAACTAAGGCCTCAAATCAGAAGTACCTGACTCCGTGGTATAATTCTCAAACACGTAGCCTAAAGCAGATAACTCGTAAGCTGGAGAGGAAATGGCGTGTCACAGATTTAGAGGATCATCATTTAGCCTGGAGAAATAGTTTGCTGCTTTATAAGAAAGCCCTCCGCAAAGCCAGAACATCTTACTATTCGTCACTGATTGAAGAAAATAAGAACAACCCCAGGTTTCTCTTCAGCACTGTAGCCAGGCTGACAAACAGTCAGAGCTCTACTGAGCCAACAATCCCTTTAACGTTAACTAGTAATGACTTCATGAACTTCTTCACAAATAAAATTTTTATCATTAGAGAAAAAATTACCAATAATCATCCCACAGATGTAATATTATCTACAGCTACTTTTAGTACCATCGATGTTAAGTTAGACTCTTTTTCTCCAATTGATCTTTCTGAGTTAACTTCAATAATTACTTCCTCCAAACCATCAACGTGTCTTTTAGACCCCAGATCCAGGTGACAGCAAGTCAAAATGATGTCACCTGTCTTTGATTGGTTTGTAAATGTCACTGTTTCCATTGGACCTGAGTGACGGTACAAAGACAGAGAGGGAGAGAAAGGAGAGAGAGGATGGAGACAGCAAAGAGAGAGAAAACACAAACAGGTGAGAGTGGACAGGTGACCAAGGTCAGCAACCAATCACAGAGCTTCTGTCTGACCCACAGTCACTGATGATGACTGCACATAACCAAGCAGTGTGTTACTCTGATATCAAATATGGATCCTGCTCTTCTAATAATGATCATCAGATGATATTATTGTGTTATTTTGTAGCTGAATACGATGTTTGTGTGATTATCAGTGAAAGAAGCAGTGAGGAGGATGGAGAGAGAGAGAGGACAGAGGGTGAAGTTAGAAACACTAAAAGGATTTTTCACGGATTTCATGGATGATTTGAATGATTTCCAGCAGGACACTTAAACATGTCAGTGGACGTCCTAAAGAACATATTCACTGATATGAAACGTGTCATTGAACAGGATCAATATCAGTGGAAACATGGTGGAAACAGCTGTGACTGCATGGATGTGACACACTTCAAATCTGTTCTCCACTCTTGGATTTGGGATCCATGGAGCTGCTGCTGAGTCTGTACAATAAAGGATGGTGTGGAAGGTTGCAGCGTACGGACACAAACACTTTGTGGTTACAAACTAAACCTCCCACCGTCTATAAAGCACTGATGACATCATGAAGTTTGGCGAGTGCTGCCAGGAAGTGAGCTCGGGGATGTAAACAGCAGCCAAAAACACAGCAGTGAATTCCATCAGCAGAAAACAGGGACGACATTTCAGCAGCAACAACTAAACACTGAACAATCAGCTCTGTGATTAATGAGGACATGAAGTCAGACATTGGTCATTAGGTGCAGCAGCAGGAATGAGAGTGAATCCATGAGCTGCTGTGACATCAGTGTTAGCTCACATATTTGACACATGTTCAGTCCAGATGTCAGCAGAGTCTTCTCACTCAGTTTGTCCCACTGTGGGCAGTAAGAGAGCACAGCTGGTTCACCTCTGAGCTCTCACTCTTAAGCACAGCACTGTCACTCATCAGGACATCACACTTTTAATCACACTAAACCAGAGTCTTCCTCAGTACCTTCATCCTCACTCACCATGTTTATGCCACTAAACTCTGTGTCTGTAGTTTTGTCTGTAGTCAGAGGAGAAGCTCAGACGGTGACTGCTCTGGAAGCTTTTCCTAGATTTCTTATTTCTGTCTTCTCTCTAACAGCAGCATCTGAATGGCCAACAACAGCAGCAGCAGATTTAAAATACTGACCCCTAATGACACAACACAGGTACTACATGTAGATGTGAGTCTACAACACACAGCGTACGACTACCAAAGCAGGATCATGCTAAGTGCACACACACATTTCCTGATCAACACAAAATATCATTTTATTTGAGAAACTAATGAGAGTCGTTTACAGTGTTGAAAAACACTGAATGATTAATCGCTAATATAGACTGCTGGTGATCTAAATATTTTGACAGATGAAGCCAATACCCTTTATGTTTATTGTCTGGCAGATTTCTAAGAGAGTTTAAGCAAAACTCCCCACCTGTGTAGTAAGTTTTCTTGAGCAGTCTAAGTTACTACTTTAAATTAGTAACTTAGTTACATTACTAGTTACTTCTCTAAAAAAGTAACTCAGTTACTTCAAGTTACTCATTACTTTCAAAGTAACTAGTTACTAGGGAAAGTAACTTTGGTTTTACTCAGAATTCTCTTGTTAATGTGTTGCTTCTGTAACTGGATACCAGCCACACTGCCAGTCTTCTAGCTTGCTTACTTGCCACAAGTGCACTGTGCCACCTACCAATAGAAAGGAAAAAATAATGTGCATATTTCCACGAGAGAAATCCCACGCCTGGACCGTCGTTGACCGCCGCCATGATTCTAGCCTGCATTTTACATCCAACACAAAAACTGCAGTCGTGGTGCTTTTGATTGTACTCAGAACTTGGAAATTCTGCCTTCTGAATAGGAAGATGTAGGTAACACCAGACTGCAGATGAGCTGCATACAGATCGTCCCGGACATTTTGACTAGAGACCGGCCCACCAATATAGGAAAAATCATAAAGCCTTTGAATGAAAATAAACACTGTTGTGACAGTGATGTACACTGTTCTGATGGTATATATGTATCAATCTATCAATTGTTTGTTGTAAGACTCAGATAATTATTTTTTTTTAAAGCGAGACATTTTAAATGAGAATAATAAAGAAAAGTATTTCTTTGTGCCCCCCTTTCCCTGTTAATGCCCTACCTGGCCCCTGGCAAAAGCTTTGCTAGATCCGCCCCTGCACAGTTACCAGCTGTCAGCTACTTAGAAAAGGATCCTGGTGTTATTTGTCTCTCAGAAACAGTTCATAACTTCCCGTCAACTCATTCATGTCACCTAAAAGGTAAACCTGTTTCTCCATCACCTGTTCAGCTCTGATGATTCAGTAAGGACATCTCCTGGTTTCATCTGCATGTTTCCCTCTCACCAGATAACCAAACCGATATCATGACCAGCAGCTTTACAGCTGTGGCTCCAGCAAACATCAGCTGATACTAGAAATTAATATTAAATAAATTCTAACAACAGCTGATCAAGCTTAAACGTGCTGCTGTTGTTTAACGCGACATCCGCTGGTTTCCTCTTTCTGGCGCAAAGTGGGCGATAAATAAACAAGAGAGAAAAGCCGATCAGCTGATCACTGATCAGTTTCGTGATTGAAGTAGAAACAGGAGAGGAGAGAATGAGAGAAGAAGAGGCAGCTGTGCAGCTTCAGCTTTGTGTCTTTTTCATTGTAGCTGAAGTCCGGGACAAACTGTGTTCCTTTTCACCTCAGTACGAAACGCGTAATATTGTCTCTGAATACGAGACGATTCTGTTTTTTACGGGACGGTTGGCAACTCTAATAATTAACCGTATGAACAAAATAAAGTTCAACATCAGTAACATAGCACCCACCCAGCTGTATAGAAACTCCGTCATGCTAGCTAGCACGCAGTACGAAAATGTCAGCATACCGAAAATAAACTCCACCTAAACTTGGTTTATATCTGACTCCGATAGACTGCAGGTCATAACTTCTTACCTGAAGTTCAGTTCACCTGACACTCGGACGAGCGGCCGCTTCGGGTCTCTCCTCTTGCCTCCCTTTTCCTTCATCCACCTGCTGGCTTCCACCACTTGCTAATGTTATTGAATCTGTGGAAGCTCCGCGATATCCACCACATGAAGTAACGAGTAACGAGCCTATCTAAATCCCAGTAACGAGTAACGCGTTCCTGGTTTTGGCATAATAACTAGTTACCGTGCTCGTTACCACAATAATAACGTAGTTACTGTAACGCGTTACTTAATAACGCGTTAGTCCCAACACTGGTCGTTTAGTACTGTGTATATCTGAAGAACTAAACTACTAATTTACACTAATTGATGATGTTAATAATCACATCTGGACTCACCGAGCCTTTCTGCAGTTCCTCACAGCTGGAATCAGTCTCTGTCGTCCCCCCCATGATGTGTTGTACTTCTGCAGGTCCAACTCATTCAGAACCTCCTCTGACATCTGCAGCATGAAGGCCAGAGCTGAGCACTGGATCTCAGAGAGTTTCTTCTGTGATCTGTTCTCTGACTTCAGGAACTCTTGGATCTCCTGATGTACTGAGAGGTCGTTCATCTCCATCAGACAGTGGAAGATGTTGATGCTTCTGTCAGGAGAGATTTTATCACTGTTCATCTCCTTCAGGTTGTTGATGACACCCTGAATGGTTTCCTGACTGATCTCTGTCTGACCCAGCAGACCTCCTAAGAGTCTCTGGTTGGACTCCAGAGAGAGGCCATGAAGGAAGCGAACAAACAGGTCCAGGTGGCCATTTTCACTCTCGAGGGATTTCGCCATGACTCTGCTCAAAAGTACCTCAAGTGATCGGAGATCTCTGTTATCAAAAAGACTTGAAATCTTCTTGGTCAAAGATTTTGGTTTTAGGAAGTTCTTCAACATGTCTGACTTCCTGTTGGTGAAACAGTGGAACATGTAGACTGCAGCCAGAAACTCCTGAATGCTCAGATGAACAAAGCAGTAGACTGGTTTCTGGAAGATCACACACTCTCTTTTGAAGATCTCTGTACAGACTCCTGAGTACACCGAGGCCTCTGTCATATCCAGACCACACTGCTCCAGGTCTTCTTGGTAGAACATGATGTTTCCTTTCTCCAGATGTTCAAACGCCAGCCTCCCCAGCTTCAGAAGAACTTCCCTGTCAGCCTCCGTCAGCTCCTGTGGACTCGTCTCATGTCTCTCATGGTACTTGTTCTTCTTCCTCTTTGTCTGAACCAGCAGGAATTGTGAGTACATGTCAGTCAGGGTCTTGGGCAGCTCTCCTCTCTGCTCTGTAGTCAACATGTGCTCCAGAACTGTAGCAGTGATCCAGCAGAAGACTGGGATACTACACATGATGTGGAGGCTCCTGGATGTCTTCATGTGGGAGATGATTCTGCTGGACAGCTCTTCATCACTGAATCTCCTCCTGAAGTACTCCTCCTTCTGGGCGTCAGTGAAGCCTCGTACTTCTGTTAGCCTGTCAACACATGTAGGAGGGATCTGATTGGCTGCTGCAGGTCGGGAAGTTATCCAGACGAGAGCCGAGGGAAGCAGATTCCCCTGGATGAGGTTTGTCAGCAGCTGGCTGACTGATGACTTCTGTGTGACATCAGACAGCAGCTTCCTGTTGGTGAAATCCAATGAAAGTCTGCTTTCATCCAGGCCGTCAAAGATGAACAAAAGCTGAGAGACAGCCAGCTTCTCTGCTGTGACCTTCTGTAATGTTGGATGGAAAACATGGAGCAGCTCCAGAAGACTGTACTGCTCATCTCTGATCAGGTTCAGCTCCCTGAATGAAAGCAGAACCACCACACTGACATGTTGGTTCTCCAAGCCCTCTGCCCAGTCCAGAGTGAACTTCTGCACTGAGAAGGTTTTTCCAACACCAGCCACACCGTTGGTCAGAACCACTCTGATGGGTCTCTGTTGGTCAGGGAAGGCTTTAAAGATGTCCTGGCACCTGATTGGAGCGTCATGGAGGGCGTCCATCTTGGAAGCTGTCTCCAGCTGCCTCACCTCATGTTGGGTATGAACCTCTTCACTCTGTCCCTCTGTGATGTAGAGCTCAGTGTAGATGGTGTTGAGGAGGGTTCTACTTCCTGTTTCATCACTTCCTTCAGTCACACGTTCACATCTCCTCCTCAGACTGATCTTATGTTCATCTAAAACCTCCTGCAGACCAACATCTGCTGAAAGAAAGAAAAACAATGAGACTAAAGAGAAAGAAAACTCTTCAATGTCTGAACAACAACAAGAAGTCCAGTTTTCAGAAATGAGTCCATCAGCAGACAGATGTTCAGTCTTACTTTGTGCACAGCTGCTCTGACTGGCTGTCTGCAGTCCAGCTCTGGTTCTAGATCTTTCTCCACACTGGGGACAGGACGAGTCTCCTGATGAAGCAGACTGGTTCCAGTATGAGGAGATGCACTGTCTGCAGAACCAGTGTCCACAGCTGGTAGAGACTGGATCCTTCAGGACGTCCTGACACAAAGCACAGCAGGACAGCTGCTCCTCCTCAAAAACACCACTCCTCTTCCTCTTCCTCTCTCTGTTTTGGTGTAAATCAGAGAACTTTATTAAACTACCTGTTCTCAGTGGTCTTCATGTTCTGTACTCCTGCAGTCTCCTTCCATTACTTAACGTTTTACACTGACCGCGCTCACAGTGAACTGTCATGAACAAATTTACAACAAAGCTGTCGGAAATTAGACAGACAGCAACTCCAACTTTAAGTTAAATGTCAGGCAACTGATTAAGGGCAATGGCAGACACAAGGTCAGTTCGGCTCCTCTTTTGGGGGAATAATTGCATCATTAGAACGATGAGGAAAAGGAAGAAGAGGAAGAGGAAAATAATGAATGAAGTCAAGTCAGACTCAATGTCTGCTCACTTTACACAAAGAGAGACACCTACTGCTACAAGACAAGTAAAACAGGGAACTGGTCATAACAATAAAATGTTAAAGGGTCTTGATGCATTCTCAATCATCCAGGAAAGTAAATCTCCAAAAGTTGATTCTGTTCATCTGGACGTAGCGTTTTGTGGGAGAAATGTTTCGTCACTCATCCAAGTGACTTCTTCAGTCTCAGCTGACTGCAGGTTTCCCCAATCTTATAAACAGTACATTTGCATAATGACTGAAACCAGCCCACTGAAGGAACAATGGGCTGTGAGGTCAGTTCCTTAATCTTAATTATGCAAATTCTCATGACCATTGATCAACAACCACTGACCAACCAAGTCAGCTGAGACTGAAGAAGTCACTTGGATGAGTGACAAAACGTTTCTCCCACAAAACGATACGTCCAGATGAACAGAATCAACTTTTGGAGAATAAAATGTTAAAGAGATTTTTTTTATCCAACGTTTACAGTAACACTATCAATAATAAAGCTTGACCATAACAAAATCAATAAAGCAGAAAAGAGGATCAAACATAAAAAGAGGATATAAACTAAAGAACAGAGTGAGTACAGCTGTAAACTATCCAGGCATTTTAAAGTTTGATGCTAGCTGATCAAACCCTGTAAGAAATGAACAGGCGCGTGTAGGCCAGATGAGAAAACAACACATTTACACCAATGATAGAGAAGAAAGAGTATTTATTGTCTTTATTTTAACTGTCCACATCAACAAAGCGTCCTATTTCCTATGACCATCAAATGCACCTCTCAGTTCACCCCACTTGAGGACACCTAGCTCAGCGACCAATTGGAGCCTACGCAGGCCGCATTGACCGTGTCAGCCAGGAAGTAAGGTGAAGGCGCATGGTTCTCTAAGGTTTTTTCTCATCTCAGCAAGAGGAGTGGAGGCATCTGCTACTCAAACCGAGAAACGCAGGGGCAAAAGAGAGGAAAAACTCAGAATTGAGAGGAAGGAAAGCCAGCATACCTACCTGCTGGAAGTCCGGAGTCGAGTGGCTGGATGAAGGAGAGAAGTAACGTCAGTAAGACGAGTGTTATTCCGAAGAAAAAAAAAGACTTGTAGAGACTTACCGTCGTGATTAGGGCCGGGCCATATCATACTGTTCACGGTAATACCGGTATAATCAATCAATCAATCAATCAATCAATCTTTATTTATAAAGCACTTTTCATACAAAAAAAACCCCAAACTGTAGCACAAAGTGCTTTACATGGTTGAAAGCAGCCCACCCCGCCCTCCCACTCACTCCCCACACTCTCATTAACAGAAACGATCATGAATACACACATTCTCTCCCCCCCCCCACACACACACACACTTAAAGAATAATATTAAGCTGGGTACGCATTAGCCAAGTGAGGAAACACTATCACAGGGAGCCATCTGCACCGGGAGCCAGTCACAGACCGCAGCCTCCAGGCTGGGCACGCAGCAGGAGGGAGGCAAAGAAGCCCCCCAACCAGGCTGAGAAGACCCACAGAGCCCCAGCAGCCACGGTCGATCACAGCCCCGGTGCAGAGAGCCCCCTCCGAGGAAACACTGGAGATATGACCTAATAAGAATATAAACAGGATAAAGAGATAAAATAAATAAGAGTGGGATATAATATAAATATAAGTATAAACAGAGTAAGAAGATAAAAAATGAATAAGAATACAATCAATAGGTATTAGGTAAAAACTAAATTAATAATATAAATAGAATAACAGGATAGAATAAATAAGCATAAAATAAATAAACGTTAGGTAAAAGCTAAATTAAAAAGGTGGGTCTTGAGCCTGTTTTTAAAAACATGTACGTTCTCTGCGGCCCTGAGCTCCTCCGGCAGGCTGTTCCACAGTCGAGGACCATACCACTGAAAAGCTGCCTCTCCGTGAGTATGTGTCCTGACTTTAGGGACAATCAAAAGGCCAGTACCAGAGGACCTCAGGGTCCGCGAGGGTTCATATGGTAAAAGCAGATCTGAAAGATAAGAAGGCCCAAGACCATTAAGACATTTAAAAACCAATAAAAGAACTTTAAAATCGATCCTGAAACACACGGGGAGCCATTGCAGCGATTGTAAAACCGGTGTAATGTGGGCCCGCCCTCTGGTCTTCGTCAGCACACGAGCTGCAGAGTTTTGCAAAAGTTGCAAAGGTGAAATATTCTTTTTGGGGAGACCAGAGAGCAGGGCATTACAGTAATCAGTGCGACTGGTAATAAAAGCATGCATCAGCATGTTGGCCTGAGAGAGAATAGGGCGGACTCTGGCTATATTTTTTAGATGATAAAATCCAATTTTGGTTACATGTTTAATATGTGGGATAAAACCAAGCTCAGAGTCAAAAATAACACCCAGGTTTTTCACTTGTAGTGAAGGACATAGTGAAAATGCCTGTAATTTAGACAAGAGTTTCTCTCTCTGAGCCTCAGGACCGATGATTAAAACTTCAGTTTTGTCCTGGTTAAGCTGTAAAAAGTTTTCTGCCATCCAAGATTTTATATCTAGAATACAGTTAAAAAGGGCATCCATTGGTCTGGTGTCGTCAGGAGACACGGAGATGTACAGCTGAGTGTCATCAGCGTAACTGTGGAAGTTCACTCCATGCGTCCTGATGACACCGCCAAGAGGGAGCATATACAAATTAAAAAGTACAGGGCCTAAAACAGACCCTTGGGGCACACCACATGTCATTTTATGGGTCTTAGAGGAGCATGTATCCATACACACCATAAAAGTTCTGTCTGAGAGATAGGAAGTGAACCAGTTGTGTACAGCACCAGAGAGGCCCACCATGTGTTTCAGTCTGTTTAAAAGAATAGTGTGGTCTACTGTATCAAAGGCTGCGCTTAGATCCAGTAGCACCAGGACTGAGAGCTTTTGGGAGTCCCAGTTACATCTAAGATCATTTAAAACCTTTAGGAGAGCGGTCTCTGTGCTGTGGTTCACCCGAAATCCAGACTGAAATATCTCCAGGATCTGTCTATCATTCAGAAAATCATTAATCTGAGTAAAAACAAGTTTTTCTAAAATTTTACTTAAAAATGGTAAGTTGGATACAGGTCTGTAGTTATTAAAATCATTACAATCCAAATTGCTCTTCTTCAGAAGGGGCCTCACCACCGCCGTTTTAAAGGCAACAGGGAAGACACCCGACTGAAGAGAGCAATTCATCATGTATAACAGCTCAGCTTCAAACAATCCATAAAGTGTTTTAAAAAGTGGAGAGGGGATTGGATCTAAAAGACATGTGGTGGGTCTCACTGTGGAGAAAACTTTCTTAAGGTTCTCAGCATTAACCAGGACAAAGCTGTCCAGTGTCTCCTCAGGTACAATCGAGCCCTCAGATGTGTTTAAAATCATATCATGAGAAGATAAAATATCACATCTGATGGTGTTGATTTTTCCCCTGAAGTGGTCTGCAAGCTGCTCACAGAGCGAGTCTGTGGGGTTCTTTGGGAGCTGTTAAAATCAGGGTTAAATAAGTGATCTATGGTGGAGAAGAGGACCTTGGGATTATTTTTGTTATTACTGATTATTTTGGCGAAGTATGAATTTCTTGAATTCCTTAGTGTATTATTGTAAATTTTAAGTTGCTCGCAAAGTATTTGATGGTTGATTGCATTTTTATTTTTCCTCCATCTCCTTTCTGCTGCCCTGCAATTTCTTTTGAGTGTTTTGACTTCTTCGTTTCTCCAGGGTGATACACGTTTTACGTTAATCTTTTTGGTGGTGAGTGGAGCAACGGAGTCAAGGCTTTTCTTCAGTTTGCTGTTAAAATGATTAAAAATAAAATCACAGGGTGCGGGTAAAATCACAGGGGGGCATTCGTCTAAAACCCTGGTAAAATTTGCAGCCACTTCAGAGGTTAGATAGCGCCTCCTCAAGGTTCGCACCGAGGTCTCCCGCTGAATAAAACCGGTGATGCTAAAAAACACACAGTAGTGGTCAGAGACAGCCAAGTCAACAACAGAGGACACACTGGTGGACAGCCCATGGGTGATGACCAGGTCCAGAGTGTGTCCTCTGTTGTGAGTCGGCTGCGTGACGTGCTGGGTAAAATCCATACAGTGAAGAATGTTTAAGAATTCTTTTGATGTAGGGTCAGAAGGATTATCTATGTGCAGATTAAAATCACCGGTTAAAATTATCATTTTATATTTTGAGTGTATGTTTGTTAAAAATTCTGAGAATTCCTTGATAAAAGCAGCACTGTCTTTAGGTGGTCTATAAATTGTGACAGATAAAACTGGAGGGCTGCTAAAAACCATAGCATGGAATTCAAAAGTGGTAAAATGATCAAATAAAATGTGTTTGGTGGTGAGTGTGTTATTGGTTAAAGATGCAGTCCCACCACCTCTCTTACCACTTCTAAAGGAAAAAGAGAAATTAAAATTTGGTGGGGAGGCCTCAGTGAGAACAACTGGTGCATCCGAACCCAGCCATGTTTCAGTTAAAAATAAACAGTCAAGTTTATTATCTAAAATTAAATCATTAATAATAAAAGACTTGTTCAACAGAGAGCGGACATTTAAAAGTGCCATACTGATGGAGACTGGTGGATTTTTGACAGTAGAGTTCAATGGATGTTGACATTTTTGAAGAGGCCGGAGGTTATTAATGTTTTTGGAGTTACTGGATTTATGATAATTCTGTTGCTCTGTTTGTGATTATGACGGGTATTGTGTTGACTGTGGGAGAGAGAGGTCCGAGTCCAGAGTTTTGTGTATTACTGTTAAAATTGGAACAAATGTAGGAGCTGGGACCAGGGGGACATCAAACATGGTCGCTCACAGTGGACATAAATGGCTTCTTTTACTCCTCTTTCAAACCATCACGGAGGTATGAAGAAGATTTCAGGAAGGCAGCAAGACTGCCACGTCCACGTGGGAGAAAGATAGCTACGATGATCTATGTTTTTGTCTCACTATATGTTGTACAACCCGCTTGAGGATTATCCTTTTTTGTGAAGAATGCTGCTGGCTCACGCAGCACTGTGTAAACTTGTAATTTCAACTGCCAAAGCAAATGAAATCTTTTTAAACAACAGAACTTTTTCCTGAAATTCCTTCCGAAAATTTTTAAAGACAATATCAGTAAAACATTATTACAACACCAATCCCAGTATAGGGGACAATTCACTAGAAGCTCATTTTGATCAAGACAAGTTTTCCTTTGAGTTTAACTAATAAGACTTTTCTCTGTGTGTAGCTGGCTGTGAGATGAAGGCTCGAGGACATCTACATAGAGCATAAATATTTCAGAATATTTCATAACTTCAGTCTCAGGGAGTGAAGCTTCACTAGAACACCTTTTCAGAGCTCTGATCAAACTACAACTCTTAGATTAGAACTAAATACTTCCAAACATCATTTTATTGTCAAGGACAACATGACACATTGGAAATGTATTTTTTTCTGAGGTTCAGCAGTTCTTTATCCACTGCAAAGTGCTTGCTATCCATTCAAAGGGCCAGGTGTAATCACTAAAAGAAGAGACCAGATTAATATTTTACCAACATCAATGCTCTATTAGAACTAATAATGTTTTCACTGATAGCACTTCGTGCTTGAGCTCTAGATTCCATCTATTTCAATTCTCTTTCATGCTTGTGCTACGATCACTGTCTTTCTTGCTCAAAATTGTTAAGACGCTGTGCTGCATTGTGTGATGTTGCAGATTGCAGAGAGTCAGATTTGTTTTTTATTTGTTTTTTTGCATACCACATGAGGACACCAGAAAAATCATACACTTCTTATGATCAGCCTATTCTGATACAGCTGGGAGAGAATAGTGTTACAGCAGTTGTGTGTTTGTGTGTGTGGATTTGTTTTCCTAAGTCTGTCTGCAGGTGTCACCCTTTATAATTCTAGGTGCAACGTATAAAGGGGAAGAGGAGGAAAGTAAAGGCAGTTGGGCCATTTGAGGTAGTGTGTGAATGCGAGAGGAAGCCCGCTCATCATTATGATACCCCAGTTGGGGAGGGTGTCCAGATCCGTTTTTCCAACAGATGTGCACCAGTTGTGGTTGTTCAGCTGTTATGTTTTTTAGTTTCCTTTCAGGGTTTACTTGCTTTTACCATCTTCTTTCAGTTTTCCAGAGAAAGGACATGCAAAACTCCTATCTATACTCTGATCATTAATAAGTCATGTTCATTCTTTCGAATGATCTCCCCTTACTGAAATGCGACTGAGGGCATGACATGCTTGCACTGCAGTTTATATCAAACAACATCAAGCAGTTAAATCAGCTCTCAAAGAGTTCATGTTACTAACAGCTCACCTCTCTGAAGCAGATGCCTGCTGGACTTTGAAATGAATGAGATGATTTCTAGACATGTCACTCTTTAACGACACACAGCTGGTTTCGGGTTCAGTTTCAGCAGGTCTCCCATAGATCCTGTTAGACAGAGAAGAGAAAAATAACAGCCTTCCGCTGAGTCTGAGGGTCCATCAGGGTTGATTAAGCATACTGTCTGAAAGATCCAGAGCTGGGACAGAACTGAACATATTGTTATTCTTTTTCTCTGAGAAACCTCAGTTTTAGATCTCACCCTTGATCAACGCCAAAGTGCGTTTATAATTCACTGAAACATCTTTCTTGTGTGTCTCTAGAAAACACTTAAACTAATGGATTTTAGTACCTGTAATCAATTTAAGATACTGTTTATGAATTAAAGATAAAACAAAATAAATAGAAAAAATTTATCTCATCTATGAATTTTTTTGCAAGCATCCAAATTACTAATGAAAACACCATCTCTAAATCTCAGAAACTAAAATACTCACATAGACTCTAACTCATGTAAAATCAGAGACATTCAAAGTAAAAAACAAACAAACAAAAAACTAAACATTGGATGCTTTTGTTTATACTTATTCCTCATTAGTTCCCCCTTAATCCTTAAATCTCAGCAAGACTTAAAGATCGGCAACCTAATCTAACGCCACCGACTCCGCTACCCCCATGGCCTACTCTGGTTGACCCACCCCACCGATTGGAGGGTGCAGCGAAATGCACTAAAAAAGAAATGGATGAAACAAATCGAGGATGATTTGAAGGCCCGTCGACTTGACCTCGAGCAGGCAAGAACCATCGCCTTAGATCAAAAAGCATGGAAGATCATCGTTGGTCAAGCAAGAGAACCTGCGGCACCTACAGCAGCGTACTGGTTGCACGACCACTGCCGCTGGACACCCGCTAAGGGCAAGAATGAATGAAAAAATTGTTAATCTCACAAGTTACATTTTTATTTGAGTCTGAAAGTATATGTTATGGTCAAGTAACGTTAAGTCTGAGTAGTTCTTCAGTTGGCTTTCAGTAACTGGTGCAGAATGGAGGGAGCTGGACTAGCCCATGTCTTTATGTTACTTGTGATCCCAGCAGATGAAGACATGTTAAACATTAAGTAAATCTTTGAAACCATAAGGCTCTGAGGAAAGTAACAGGAAACATGTTTGATCCCAAACAGCAGATAGTAACATTGCTGTATAAATGTCTGGAAATGGTTGATCCTCCAAAATCCCATCTGAAATTTTCTCACGTGCAGGCAGGGAGAGTTGGAAGGTAGAGGTAGCTCAGTGAAATGTGTGGAGTACAGACGATTTCTTAGGGGAGGGGTGGCCTCGAGGGCTAGGGTCCTTCAGGTTTTAGATGTGTCGGGAATCACAGCTGATTTAAATGGCTAAATTACTTCCTCAACATATCTAGTAGTTCTCCAAAGGCCTGGGAATGAACTAATCATTTTTGATTTTGGTGCGTTGACGAAGGGTGAAATCTAAAACCGACAGGACACCAGCTCTTGAGGCCTGGAGTTCCCCATCCCTGCCTTAGAGGAGCTCATCCAGTTTCTCAGAGAAAAAGAAGTTGTTCAGAAACCAATGACTTGTTTTAAAGAGACAGTTTAAATGGGATTGAGGGAATGACGTGTTTGCACTGCATTTTATATCCAACAACATCAAGCAGTTAAAATGAAAGAGTTCATGTTACAAACAGCTCACCTCTCTGCAGCAGACAGAGGCTGGACTTTAAAACTAATGAGGCCATTTCTAGACCAATCACTCTGTAAGGACACAGAGCTGGGTGGAGGTCCAGGTGGGTTCCTGTGAATAATGATGGAGCAGTGATGTGAGTGCTGAGCTGTGACATGGAGAAGAGTCATGGACAGTTAGAGATGGTCATCTCACCTCTGAGCTTTGGTCTGGCTCTCATGTTCCCCACACAGAGTGCTTTTAGAGGGAGGGACTCCCTCCTCTCTGTCCTCACACTGATCCATGCTGCTCAATTCACATCAGCTCACACACACTTTCTACCTTCACCTGCAGAGGAAACACAAATCATTCATGTGCACATCAACTGAAATCCTCCTTTCCATCATGTGTGCTGTCCAAATATCAGCTGCTTCTTTCCTGCTTCATCTCAGTGTCAGCTGAATGCAGTCAGACAGCAGTGTGAGGCAGAGGAAGCTGCCATCAGCTGCTCTACTATCAGTCCACTAGATGGAGCCGTGAAGCACACACGATGCATTCACTGACACACACTGATTCACTGTGACTGGAAGCTTCAGTCAGTCCAACACGTGTGAACAACATTTTAAACATTTCAGCTGATCCATGATTCAAAGAGGATCAGCAGAGTTAAAGCTTCACACTAATTATCTCAAAGTTCAGGATTAATGTGGTAAGCCAATCAGAGCTGTTACTAAAAAATACTTTCAGTTTAGTGCCTTTAATGCTTTTCCATTAAATATCAATTAGTTGTTTTAGCAGCTGAATGCAGCGTCATCAGTCTTAAAAAAATAAGCAGTTTAGTGTTAAGAAAAACAAATTAACCTATCAAAACCTCACAGAAGATATTTGCTTCAAAGCACAAATGATTCTCCTAAAGACAAACTGTTAAAAGAAGAAACAAAGCAAACTTACAGTTTCTTCACACACACACCAACAACAAGCCTCACTCCACACCTGGACACTAAACATAGACACACAGGTGAGCTGCTTCCTGGAAGAAGCGCCTCCCACCTAAAGCAGGAGAGGTGGGTGGGGGAGGAGGCGCAGCACTTGCCTTCATTTAAGAACATCCTTCAAAGTCCTCACCAACACATTTGAATTGTGAAAAGTGAAGCTAACCTCTGGTCACCCTTCACCATTTCTTCCTTTCTTTCCATTTAGTGTAAACTCGTGAGAACACGGGATCATTTCTCTTTACATTCATTAGGTCTGCCATTCGATTTCTCACATACCAACCGGTTGAGAAAGCAGATACAGCTTAGTATTTATTTGAGAACTATTCAAATAAATAAGAAGATAAAATACTTTTTAATCAAATTATAGCATCAATTCAGTCTAACGCCAGCACTACCCTCACTGCCCGGCAAATGCAGACCAGAACTCCTCCACTGTCTAGTACCATGATAAGTGTATTTTTTAACATTGTATTTAATCTCTTAAAGGTGATTTGTAAGGAATGAAGGATTCCTGAAATATCAAGATTACATATTGCTAAATCTGATAACTCTTCAGTGCACCCTCATTGCACTTGTACAACAGGGTCTGGAATCAGGTGACTCTGTGGTTAGACTTTATTTATTCTTTGTTTTGATTATCTGTTATGGTTTGGGCTTTTATATTTCATGTTTCTTAGTTATTCTTTTGTAGCTCTGTGTCTTGTGTTCCTGGGTTGATGTTCATATATCAGTGTGTTTAGTTTTCCTTCCCCTTGTCTCGTTATTTCTAATTAATCCCAGCTGTGTTCCCTCCTGTTTCCCGCATTACTCTGTATATTTAAGCCCTTCTTTGCCTTCAGTAATGGCGTACCTCCTCTTGTCTATAAGACACTCTGTGGTTCCAGCCTCTCATTTCTGGTTTCCTGGAGTTTGAATTTTCATTTCCCAGTGTTTTTGTTTCTACTCTCTCTTTTTAGTTTGTTTTAGTGAGCTTATGTTATTTTTGGACTAGTTTTTCCCAACAATAAAGCAATCATTTCTGTTTGAGTTTTACATTTGGCTCCACCTCCTTCCTGCCTGCCTTAGTCTCACATGACAAACAGTGTTTGTTTAATATTTATCTTTCATCTTTCAGACTGAGTCACTGTCAGTTCTCAGAGAAAGCCTATGAAGCTCTGTTTTCAGCTCTCAGCTCCCAGTCCTCTAGTCTGAGAGAGCTGGACGTGAGTAACACTGACCTGCAGGATTCAGGAAATTAAGCTTCGGTCTGCTGGAGTGAAGAGTCCTCACTGTAAAATGGAAACTCTCATATCAAGATTTACAGACCTGATTTAAATTACTGCATAAACAGTAAATTCATAGAAATGTCTTTCTATGAAGGGGTGATTGTGTCTCAAGAGTTGGGAGTTCGCCTTGTAATCGGAAGTTTGCCAGTTCGAGCCCTGGCTTGGACAGTCCCAGTCGTTGTGTCCTTGGGCAAGACACTTCACCTGTTGCCTACTGGTGGTGGTCATCAGAGGGCCTCTGTCCCTGCGCCCCAGGGTGGCTGTGGCTACAATGTAGCTTGCCATCACCAGTGTGTGAATGGGTGGATGACTGGTTGTGTAAAGCGCTTTGGGGTCCTTAGGGACTAGTAAAGTGCTATACAAATACAGGCCATTTAATGTAAATTTTTAATTACTGATATTTGTTCACTTTTTGTTTTTCATTTGCATTGAAATGTCAAATCTGATCCTCTGAGTCAAAAATCTGCATCAAATGTATCAAAGAGTTCATCTTTATACGAATGTTTACTATCAGATAAAAAAGTGTCAATACTGTGGTTATCAGCAATGTGGGGGGGGGGAATCGTGGCTCAAGAGTTGGCAGCTTGCCTTGTAATCTGAAGGTTGCCGGTTCGAGCCCTGGCAACCCAACAATCTCGGTTGTTGTGTCCTTGTGTTCATCTAAATTCCAGCTGTTGGATATAAATCTGCATAAGATGTAAGACAACCATCATGTAAAAGAGCCCACCTGAAGCAGGACAGGTAGGAGGGGCTCAACATGCGTAGCAGTCACCTTCAACATACTTTAATGTGAAAAGTGAAGCTAACCTCTGGCCTCCTTTCACCATTTCTTCCTTTCTTTCCATTTAGTGGAAACTTGCTGGCTGGAACACTGGGTCAAAAAATCAAGGTAAAAGGTAAATGGATGCAAATAACTTTGTTGTTTGCAAAACTTGTGCATAGGATTTTAAAATTGACAATTTATATTTGCATTTAAAGTTATGAAATATGATTCATTAATCTTATTTGTGGTTGTTACAGTAAAAATATAACTTTCTACTTGGGTTTTATGTATTTTGTCTGATTTTAGATCAATTGTGTTAATACAGTTTGTCAAAATGAAAACATGACTGTAAATTCAGACACGTGAGGTTGTGCTGAAAAGGATGATAACAAACAAGGCAAATAAATAGTTTTTAAAGGTGAAATGTGGAGCGAAAATCAAAAGTAGTTAAAAATGGCCAATTACACCCTGGACCCCAGGGGGTTAAACATTTTTTTTTTTTTTAAAGTAACGCAATAGTTACTTTTCAAGTAATTAATTACTTTTAGAATATTGTAACTCAGTTACTAACTCAGTTACTTTTTTGAAGAAGTAACTAGTAACTATAATTAATTACTTTTTCAAAGTAACTTGCCCAACACTGGTCATTTCTCTTTAGATTCATTAAATCTGCCATTCGATCTCTCACAAACAAACAGGTTGAGGAAGCAGACACAGCTTCACTTCCTCCTCTGACCTCAGATACATACAGAAACAGATCAGACTGACAGCAATGTTTATTTAGGAGTAATAAGAAGTGTTTTATGTTATAAAAATGACTTCAGGTCGAACTCTGGTCTATTTTCACTGAGGTACATCACCATGGTAACCCATGTTGGAGACTGATTAATCTCAACTCCACTTGAATCAGAGTTCATGATGTGACTGCTGTGACCCTAACGTCCTTCAGCTGTACTGTGTAAACAAACAAACTGAAACATGCTCTCAGTTTGTTTCTGCTCCAACATCTGACTGTAAACACATAAACCTGATGTTCCAGTTTGAGGATCATTCTTTCATTTTTTAAAAGATTTTTTCTCCCAGATACAAAGACTTATCTTTAAGCTAACACTCTTCTGTAATTACTAATAGTGTTTCTACAAAGAAAACAACACTTTACTCATATGTGTTTCTTTCTGTTCCTGCTCTCAGCTTGAAGCCGATGTACATCTTGATGCCCTCTAATTTTATTTCCATGTTGCAAACGCAGTTTTTCTCCTCAGCCTGTATTACAGACATGTTTTCTAACATAACCAACCAGACAGTGAAGAAGTGGAACCTGGAAGAGTGAAGAAACTTTTCTTCCACTGAAAACACTGCGTCCAGATGAACAGATTAAACTTACTGAGGTGCAACCAGAATAAAAATCTCCTGCTCCTTCTTCTTGGTTCTTGGTCCTGGTTTGTGTAGAGGTGAGGAAAGAGGAAGCACTCCTTTTGTTTTTAATTTTCTGTGTTTCTCTCCCAGCAGGCAAACGTGATGTTTTTGAGTTTCATTGGGGATGAACTCCTTCGTCACTCTGACTTTTAGACATTTGACTGATTCTTTTCTTGCTCATAAACAGAGGTCATCTGTACTCATCATTCAAAACCACTAACACTGCATTCAACAGTGAAACTGCATTGAAAACTGGAGCTTTACTGTGGTCTGCTTTCACCATTTCTTCCCTTTTACCCATTTCCTCACAGTTCAGGGACACAAAATCATTACTTTTACTTTCTTGCTTCATTTCCATTATAGTTGTCATTTTATTTCTCATAAACAGCAGACACAGGTTCACAAAGCCTCCTCTGACCTGAGACATGATCCCATAAAGAATCAGATCAGAGTTTTTCTGACACACAAACTGATAGCATTTATTTGGAGTGACAACATCACTGTCAGTATCATTGTGAGTGAAAGCAGCTGACTTCAGCTTTAACTCTGGTTTACATCATCATGATAGCACACGGGGTCATTTCTCTTTAAATTCAATAAATCTGCCATTCGATCTCTCACAAACCAACATGTTGAGGCAGCAGACACAGCTTCACTTCACAAAGAATCCTCTGACCTCAGACACATAAAGAAACAGATCAGACTGACAGCGATCTTTATTGAAACATGGTCATATAGGAGTGATAAGACGCAGGATTTTATGTTATAAAACTGATTTCAGGTTGAACTCTGGTTTATTTCAGGATTATAAAGGGGGTCACTTTTCACTGGGATACATTAACTTGGCAAATTATGTTGCAGACTGTGAATAACTGAGGAGTTAAAGCATGAGAGTGTCATCCTCACCCTGATGTCCTTCAGCTGTGCTGTGTAAACTGAGAAACTGAACTGACCTTAGAGTTTGTTTCTGCTACAGCTCTGAGATCTGACTGTAAACACCGAAACCTGATGTTCCAGTTTGGAGATCATGAACCCTGGAGATCATAATTTTTCTTACTTTTTCACTCCCAGATAGAAAGAATTATCCGCATGTTAACACTTCAATTCTAATAGTTTTTATACAGTAAGAATACGGTGAGTCACTCTTATAAGCTTCTTCATTTCCTGTTCCTGTTGTTGTGTGAGCTATTCGTTCATGCCCCCTAAGTTTAATTCCATATTGCAGTTTTCCTCAGGTTCCTGGACCAGATGCTCAGTCTTTATCACAGACATGTTCACTAACATACTAAACTAAAATAAGTCATTATGTCACAATATTTAAAGGCACAAATAAAATCAGTCTGACATTTTTACTTGATCCTGATCATCTACAGACCGTGTAGAAACAGATCTTTGGTTTTATAATTTAATGTTAATCTGACTGCAAGGTTCTGACTCTCATCACTGTGTTTGACTTCAGGCTGGTTCAGACTAAAGTTCACTTGTTAACATGAAGCCTTGTTGTACCTGCCAGTGTGAACAGACATATAATACAGACACAGACAGACTGTTTACTTTATTTACAGTATAAATACTAATACTAGAAACATTAACATTCAGTTTCTCTGTTTGCAGTGTACAGGTCCAGTCACACTTTTTACCTTCAGCTGTGCATTTGATCTGCTTACTTTGAACTATTTTCATTAAATATTAGATTGAAGTCATTTCTCCAGAGTGTTCAGATTTTCTGTACATGCAGAAGTAGGAGCAGGAAAGAGGCATGCTGATGGAGGAGGGGTCCAGGTGACTGGAAACAGTGGGAACACACTGTGGCCACCTACAAGGCAGGTGGAGAACAGCAGGGATCTGAAATTATGTGAGATGTTAGTGAGTGAGAAGCTAGAGCTACTTAAGGCCATTTGTTCTAAGTGATCAAAGTTGATCTGAAACAGAAGATTCACTGATTCTTTGTAAAGTTCATCTGCTGCTCACATGAATCCTGTGACCTTTATTTCACTGAATGTTTCTTGAAAGCTCATTTCAACCTGTTGAAGTCATGAATGAAAGTGCAGACTGAGAGTGGATCACATGATGTTTAAGGTGTGTCATGTGACATGTTCAGTATTGTCACACATGTCTAGATTGTCCCTGATATCATAACTGCTCAAACACTGATGATTATATTTGAAGAATTATTACTGATGGCAGCAAAGTTTGAATGGAGCTCTCTGTCTGTGCTGATTTGTCGCCCTCTGGAGGTCAAAACACAAACTGCATGATGTCACTGTAACCACCACAGTGACAGGAAGTGTTTTTAAATGATGAAACATGTCAGTGATGCTGATAGTGTGTTCATCACAGACGCTCAGGCTTCATGTTGACAGGAATCAAAGTGAAAGCAGAGAAACTGGAGTGAATCAGGTGTTGTAGAAGATGGAGAAAGGATGCTGCTCCTTCTTTGAGATCAAACATGTCGTGTTGTTCACGTGCTGTCAGCGTGACGCAAAGAAACCATGGAAACAACGTGTGAGTGAAATCAGTCCAAAGTAACAGAGTGAAGAGCAGCAGATGAAGCACAGAGGACACAAAAAGGAAGGAAAGAAGGAAACAAGGTCCATCTGTGTCCTTTCAAACAAGCATCAACATCCAGGACTGAAACATGAATCCACTGAGAAACTGAGCGCTCCACCATCCGCTCCAAATACACTCACTCCAAACAGGCCATCTTTGATATCCAGTCTGTGCTCTGGGCTCCTGCAGCCTCTCCTTCAAAGCTCTGAGGCTTTCTGTCTGCACTGACTCCCTGCTTCTTCAAACCTGTCCTCAGGTGTTCCAGCTTTGCTCCCACATACTGCTCACAGCCGATCGGATCGTGACTTTCATTCTCCGAGCAGATGCTGGAGCAGATCCAGGCTGCACAAACCCTTCAGGTCAAAAAGCTCAAAGTGACAAATGTGTCCAGAAAGCATCGACCAACATGGAGTCCCAGGAGAGAGGAAGAAGGTGGTGTTTGTTCAAACACCTGTACTCATACTCCAGCTTTAAAGAGGGCATTAGCCCCTCCCCCAACTGTGTGCACCAGCCAATAACAGGACAGATTGTGCTCTGAATAAAGCTGTCCCAGTTTGTACATATGTACACAGTATGAATCCAGAATCCAGCACACAAACAATCTTCAAACAGAAAAAATGCATTAGCAGCCAAACAAATGGAAGTTGAGAGCTCTCAAATCTTCTGGGATCCTCAGGCTGGGAATTCCAGGCATGATGTGTGGAGCACAAAGGCCGGATCACTTTTAGTGACTAAACTAGTCTTTAGGAGCACTAACGAGGCCACATCAGAAGGTCTGAGGCAGCGAGTGGCTCATGGAGTCAGCGTCTGTGATGCAGGCAGGAGCCTGACCATGGAGGGCTTTAAAGATCTTCTTTATTTGGATATCAATGAAAAGTCCTCATCAATACTAAGCAGCAGACATCAGCAGCATCAAATGAATGATGCAGTGTTTAATGTCAAAAGTTATATTGAAGCAGTGTCAGCTCGAGGGACTCTTTGGTCCAAATGTTTGGGAGCAGAAACTCTCAGCTTTGCCCTCAGAGTTAGTGACGTGTCACTTTAACCTGCAGCTAAATGAAAACAACACATTTATGTCTATGATTCAAAGGCAGCTTTGCTTCCTGTGCTGCTGGGTCACTAGTCTGAGAAATTCTTGTTGTGGCCAAGTGCCACAGTTTCATCATCACTTTGTAAAGAGGGAACTTCATCTGACACATTTTCACAGCTTTGAAGTGGAAATGATGCTTTGAAGGAAACACAGGATGGATTTGCCTTCTATGCGTTGCTGCTCTGGACGGTGAAGCCCTGCAGAAGCTGCTGTGCTGCTGATACTGAGAAGGTTTGTGTTTCTCTGTGTTTGATGAGCTCAGACTTCTGTAAATATGTATACTGTATGTATGAAGAGGCAGATGGAGCCTGTGTCTCACTCATGTAGTGACTGTTGTTGTTAAACAGACACCATGACAGAGATCATAAAGGTCTCCTGATGTTAGAAATGAGACAAAGGCAGGAGGTGTGTGGACTGTGTTTAGAAGCATGTGTGTGCTACTGAAATGTTTGAAGTCTGATTTCACATGAATGAAAAGCTCCACCAACAACTTTTCCTTCATCTAACTGCAGAGTTTTTTCTGTCTGTGTACAAACTGATGTCTGTCTCACTTCAGACTGGATTTAAATTGAGCTTCTTCAGGTCACACCTTCTTGCATTCACTCCAAAAACAGAAACGTGTCGTCTGACTCTCAGACTGAGTCAGAGTAAAGTTCACATACACAAAATATTGGGGTTGTCACTGAAGAAAAGTAATGTATTAGTTTTGTGCTGTTCTTAAAAGTAATGCAGAATCTTCATCAATCACTCATTAAAGAAAGCACTCTCCCCTGAACCTGACCTTGATGAACCTGGTCAGTGAACTGAACCAGTGCTTCTTCCATGTTTCTTATAGCCTCTAACATAAAACTGACAGACAGACCAAGAATGTCTCATGATACCGTTTTAGTGTAGACTGGATTAATAGACCAGAATTCACTCAAAGCTATTCACAGGACAGAATCAGATGAATCAAAAGTGTCAAATATTATAGAGCTCAGAAGAAATAAGTCCTGTGCATTAAAGTCAGTATCAGCTTTCTGCTCTGTCTTGCAGCATATTCATGAGAATCAGACGTGTTTTTAATTATGTTTTGGTGTTTTCAGCCAAGGAATCATTCTTCATGGAAGTTTCCATCACCTAACTAGAAAAACTGGTAACTGCATGCAGCATAGTTTCAGTTTACAACACTCCTGATCTTAGTGATGTATCAACAGTAACAACATGTTATTTAACAGAGCTGTAAAAAGACTATTTTAATTTAAATTTCACTTTAATCCAGATCATCCATCAGATTTGTTTTATATAGATTCAGTTAAAATGTGTCTCCTCCATCAGTTCCATCTGTGATGCTGTCAGCAGATGAATGTTTAACTTCCTCAGTGTGTCTGCATATTACCAGGTTATTACAACTTTATTCTACTCTGTTCCTTTTGTTTGTATTCATTGACCAGTATGACCAGTCTGGACAAGACTTCTTCCAGCCCTTGCTGACCAGGAGACCACGGGTCTCACTCAGACTCCCAACTCGTCAAATGTGTGACGCATGGTCAGGCTCCCTCTGCTTCACCCCCCTCGCGTCGAGAATTGACGTGCAGGGTCCTCTCATTGAATACTATAGCGCTCCCTAAACGTTGTTTATTGACGACAAGAGATTGCCGTGGAAGAGCCTGTTGTCCGTATATTTATATATTTCCGAAATCACATTGTAGTGACGTGTACTGAACACAATATATTATATAATGTAAACAACTACCTGAGAAACAGCAGATACAGCAGATAAATTAATTATAGGCCATTACTTTTGTATCGTTTATTGCATTTATGGAGGGAGAGGTGTATGCTGGGTAATGGCACAGCTAGCGACCGGGTGACTTTATTCACCCGCTTCGGCTGTTATCAGTCCATACAATGGGCGTTATTAGCAGAAATCAGTCCCATAGATATGGGCCATCCACCTGCTAGATTGTTCAGAAGGTTGTTATCATCCATCCAGATGGAGGATCACTAACAGGAGCGTGGGAAGACTCCAGAATCCACTCTGGCTGGAATCCGGTGGATACAGCAGTGTTACAGGTAAGACCATTTAAACGGACAGCATTTATAGAATGACTATTAAAAGTCAGCGAGTGTCAATAATGTTAATGTGCTTATGTTAGTAATACAGCGAGTGCTAATATAACAGCTTTAAGATGCATTTGTAGATATTATTACGTGTTTTACCGTCTTTATGGTGCTAGCTTAAAGTTACGGTGTAAACGTTAGCTTATATTGTAGTAAAGCTGTTACTGTTTAAACGATGTTGGCACAGAAATATTAGCTTCTGTCATGACTGATGAAGTTACTAGTTAATAAAGTTTCCAGTAAAGGGATTAATCGCAGCCACAGATTGACAGTAAATATGCCGATTAGCTTCAATGCATCTGTTATAAATATGTGCAAGTTTCAGTGCTTCGTTTAAACTGTATGATACTTATACTGACCCAGGGTCAGTGTGAAATACAATCCTAGCTGTGTGAACAAAGCCTGGCTCCTTTAATCCTGCAGGACAAACCTCAGGATGCAGGTTATTATGACTCTTTCCTGCTGGCACACCTGTCACACCTGAGAGTCAGCTAGAAACTTACAGTGACGTGGACATCATGCAAAGACTGCCAGACTCTGTAATACTGTAAATGATCAGTGACTCAGGTTAACACTAAACTTTAAACAGTCCCTCTGTGTCTCTGTGTGTGCTGAACATCTGGAATCAGATTGAGTCAGGCTGCATCAGCTGAATCTGTTATTTGTAAATATCAATATTTTTTATTCAGGTGTGGGGATAATATGTAAGACTGCAGTGAAGCGATGTACCAGATGAATCCCTGGCCAAAGGTATCGTACTTAAATCAGACTACTGATCCAGCCACATCAGCCTTTTGTGAGCTCTGTTTAAAGTAGACTAAAAATGAATTCCAGGTTCCTGAGAGGTGGACAGAGAGCACAGAAACACATGTTCATACATACAGCTGCAGCAAGCTTACATTAATTTTAAATAGATTTGTTACTCTGATGTCTGTCTCTCTGTTAGTCCTCTGACAGACTGGTACCTGTCCAGGTGTGCTCTACCTGTGACTACTGGGACAGGCTCTAGCTCCTGAAATAGAAATTTTCTATTATTCTCATTTAAAGTATTTAAGTGCTTATGCATATGCTTAGTTGTGACACTGTTATAGACTGTTCAGTGAAAGTTTCTAAAACTAGATGAACTTACTTCAGCATCAGCAGTTTGAGAAAACAACTCCCTTTACAGGTGCTGATGAGGCCAAGGGCACAAAGCAGCTTAACCATTGATCCGTTAGGTTTCATAGCGAGACGTGTGAAGTGTGGTAGGATCAGTTTGTAACTTCCTCCCTCTTCCTTGGATTGCATAAAGGAGTGGGAGCACCACTTCTGTGGCAGAGCTGACATGACTGTGAACTTAGATGTTTGATGTGTGTTGGCTCTCCTGCGCGCAGTAATAAATAGCTTGATCACAGCTCTTTCTGTGTTGCAGACTTTATTTACAAACTTCCACGATACCCCCCACCCTCCCACTGTGAACATGAATTGAATATTCAGAAGACATTTGTTTAAATACGTCTAGAAATCTGAGCTGTTGGTGTGGTAATAATATTAGAGCTGGCAATCTTTCTTACTGAATCTCTACTGTGAGTCATGTTACCTGAGATTAATTCTATGTTTACCTGACAGCCTGGACAAATGTGCTGTGTGAAGAATGTAAATCAAATCAGATCTTAACTGCTTACATTTAAGGAGCCTGGTCATATTTAATTATAATATGAACCAAAGATTTTCTGATTGCTGATTCTAAGAGTCTTTGTGGAAATCCTGTTTGGCTTTTTGTCATTTTAATTCTCTTTTCTGTTTTCCAGAACAGTTCGCCACAGTCGCTGTCCACATGGGTCAGTGGGACCAAGCAGCACTCTGCTAATGTGTGGACTCTGACCAGCAACATCCAGCAAGACCCAGGCAGCGTTTTCTATCTCCCAGCTGGAGTTTTGTTTGTGACGGGAGAGTCAGATTTTTGTTGAAGCTGGAGGAACAGCCTCACACTTGCAGAGGTAAGTCAGTTTGCAGAGATCCCTCCCACCCTGGCTTTTATGTGGCAGATTTCATATCTGAAACAGTAATATTTCAGTGACTGCTGCTTATACCACAGGTTAATACACGCTACTGATCCCTGATGGGAGAATCATCACCTCTGCCAACAAAGAAGCCTGGTGGATGTTTGTTTGCAGTCTGATGATGGGACATCATGCTCTGCATCTTCAAAGTTTGTCTCTTGATTATTATTCATACACAGTAATGTGAAGTATGCTCATATCTAGTATAACTGGACCAACCTGGTGCTCTTCATTTATGGAGGCTGTTGAGTCTGAATGTTGGATGTTGTGTATCTCGTGTTCTCTGGGCTTTGTTGTCCTCAGTCTTTTTGCAGGATCAGAAAACAAAACCAGGAGGCCTGTAAATGTTTCTTCTCCAATTGGATGATGATAAGACTGTGACATGGGATGCCACCTTTAGTCTTGTGATGAAGCAAAGCTCAGGAAGAAGTGTGATTAAATGGTACCCACATGTGTGCTGCTGAGAAGGATGTACAGGGGCACCTGCAGCCAAATCCAAGCCGCCTCAGGTTAGTTGTAGTTGCAGAATGCCATAGGACTGAGACAGCTGAGGCATCAAATGTTTGATTAAAGCGATGAAAAGGAGAAGTTTCTTCCCTGTAATTATCACTTTTTAAAATCTGTAGCAACTTCAGGTCTGTCAGCGTGCTGAGGTCACAGAAACAAGAAAAGCAGCTTGACTTCAGAGTGTTGTTTACAGTTTTCTGTCATCATGATCTCCCGTGAAGTTTATCACTATTAGGCAAGCAGTAAGTCCACAGTACTGTAATGATGATTCTGACTTTGGTCACGGTTGCATAATATTTTAATATCCATCCATCCATCCATTCGCTTCCACTTATCCTTTTCAGGGTCGCGGGGGGCGCTGGAGCCTATCCCAGCTGTCATAGGGCGAGAGGCGGGGTACACCCTGGACAGGTCGCCAGTCTGTCGCAGGGCCAACACACAGAGACAGACAACCATTCACACTCACATTCACTCGCACATTCACACCTAGTGACAATTTGGATTATCCAATTAACCTATCCCCACAAGCTGCATGTCTTTGGACAGTGGGAGGAAGCCGGAGTACCCGGAGGGAACCCACGCAAACACGGGGAGAACATGCAAACTCCACACAGAAAGACCCCGGCCTGATGGTGGAATTGAACTCAGGACCTTCTTGCTGTGCGGCAACAGTGCTAACCACCGTGCCACCGTGCTGCCAATATTTTAATAATATACAATTATTTTTTGTAATTCATATTTTTTATGTTAATCAAAAATTTACTTTGTGAAATTTGTATTTGAGAATGAAGAATGTGACAATATATTTTTGTTCAATATTTAATTTCTTTCGGTTGCAATTGTTAAATGAAAGAAAAAGAAAAATATATTCTAATTTAGCAAACTAATTTATCAAATATATATATATTACTTTTAATACATTAATTTGACACCTGTATTGAAAATACCATATTGTATTCATACAGAATCAGTTTGGTATCATTGTTTGTCTGATTGCTGAGACTAAGAGCTACTTTGATCTGTGTAGATCTAAAGTATCCAAAGTTGAGCTCTAATGTTTCTTCACCCTTGTGTGTGTGATATGTGATTTCCTACATGCTGGCAGAGCAGAGCGGCAGTTTGTGCTCACAGATGGTGACGGTGTGGAGAGACGGTGGTGTTTCCTCAGAAGAACTAGCAGAGTCACAAAGGGCACGAGTCCATCTCACCACCTTGACTTGCTGACTGATGCTCGTCTGCACTGCACAGAGGAAATCAACTGACCGAGGTTTGTCCAGTGACGTGTTATGAAATGTATATTTGTTTTATGCTTACAGATTTGTTTTTCTTGACAGAGGCTCTGCAGAGGTTAGACAAAGCAGAGAAAATATGTGCTTTACATTTTACTGTGATTTACTGGGATATTTGTAGCCTGATGTTTAGCAGGAATGGAGAAATGGAATCAAAGGGAGATGTTTTTGATGTTTTTGTAATGTGAGTAAATCTTCAATATTATTTATTTGCTTGGTTATTTTAGGAGTGTTTCTGGGTGAGGGAGAGAGGAGTCATCATCCAGGTAAAGTGACGTGGATCAGTGGACACACTTGTCTCCACTTTAAAGGAGACGATCCGAGTCATCCCTAAATGTTAGTGCTTTCAAATACACAAACATTTTTAAAGGACAAAAACGAACATCCAACTTTGACTGTAAAACAATTAAATCTTTGCATGTGTGTTTTCAAACTCTCAGATGGGCAGGATATCAGTCTTGGACTGTCTGACCTGCAGGAGCAGCACTGAATGATCACCACACATGATCAGTTTTGCTTTTGGTAAGTAGAGTTACCTAACTACAGTAACTCTAAACACATGCCATCCATTTCTAACGGCCTGGTTACTTCCTGTCAGTTATTTTAGAAACCATGTGGTCACCTGACCTAACACTGTTTCTTCTTCTTCCCCTTAATGCTGAAGTGTCAAATGTCAACCAGCTGGAGAGGAAACTACACCAGTGTACTGGGATGTTTCACCAACACGTGCCAGACGCTATTCCTTCATGGTGACATCACCAGAGACAGCCCCGCCCACCTCAGGACCTCGCCATTGATCATGATGGTTATAATGATGACAGCGAGCGGAACTAAGACTGTAAAAATCCATGACCAGAATGTTTAGATGCTTTCTAATTATTCATGAATACTGAGAGCCTCTTTCTGTGTTTTGTCTGGTTTGGGGTTGTTGTTTTTTTACCTCATTTGTTACTAACAAAGTTCACCAAACTCACACAGTTTACATTCTGTATGTTTCCATCTTTACCAGCCACACTCTTAACTGCAATTAAGCAAATAATCCTCGGAAATCGTCGTTTTTCTCTTTTGTAATTTTGTAATTCAGTGAATATACTGCGCTGCTTCCTTTTATTGCGTCACACATTGCTTTAAGTTTTTCAGTGTTCAGTTATTTTTTTACTGCTGTTTGAATTCTCTGTATGTTTGACCCTGTAGACTGTTTGATGGACTGCTTGTCTTCCTGTTTGTAACCGCTGCCTGTTTTTGACTAAAGATTTGGATTTCTGACTTTAACACAGCCTCTGCGTGTCCTCCCTTTGTGTCCTCTTCCTCTGTGAATGTGTTGCATGTGTCACAGATTCATTTTATTAACAGCTTTCCCACAGTGAATTGCATCAGCATTCATTCACAGCACATTTCAGAAGGATTCAGATCAATACAGTGATCTTATAGTCAGAATTATCCTGACAGACTGCCACTGTAAATTATCTTTCATCAGGTCAATTTTAAAGTTCAGTATTTCAAAGCAGGCGTTATGAAGAATCATACTGGCATTAGGACTGTAACAATATGTACTTACAAAGTCAAAGTTTTTTAATTATGCTAGAATATTGGAAGACAATCAACTTTTAGTGTTTTCTGCATATTAATTATACTGAAATAGAGACGGTGACCATAACTGTACAGAAGCACTAAACAACTGACAATCTAACAAACATTATTGGCCTGAGCCGTCATGCACAGTGAGTCTGATCCTGTGCTGTGAGAGTCTGACAAGCATGTTTCTGGTCAGTTTGGAAGAAATATCACAATGTTGATCTTTTTTTTTAATATTCCTTCTCTTTTACAACATAAACTGTGATCAAAGCTACTTATGTTCACAGCATGTAATAATAGTGACAGTCCAGGGCATTGTGGTCTGTTGAGCTAGGGTTAGGGTTAGCAATTCAGACATATGTCTGACATATTACTCTTGCTGGATATAACAAACACCTAGGAATTCATATTATAATTTGATTTTCATGAAATATTCATATTCAGTATCAGTCATTTTATATTATAACCACGTATCCACCCAGGCTCATGGTGGGGCAGGGCTCTGTCCTGGGATGCTTGAGTGAAAGGTAATGTACACCCTGACCAGGTATCCAGTCTGTCACAGTTGTTTTCAATATTTGGTTCAAAAATATGAGTGAAAACAAAAATCCAACTAGGATTCTTGCATATGATGGATGAAGTCTGTCTTTGACTGTATTGTCCAGCTGATCCATCAAACCCCTGGCAGGTGAACCTTATTCATGACATAACACAGTAACAATGTAAAAAATTAAACAGCAACAGTCTAAATGTAAAGTGCATTCTAAACTCCTCTTCAATAAATTATATGGATGTGCAGAGAGTCATTCAGGACTGTAAAACGTGAACTACAGAACCCAGAGTCTTCATCATTAAATCTCTGGTTGCTTAATTTTTCTATCCTATCTCAGATACTTTAAAGGTTTTAGTAAAGTTGCATTCTCATGGTGAGGCAAAGTGCTTTATGTGTGTGTGCGTGTGTATCATGAACGGCTGTAAAAGCCCTTTAATTACAGAACAAAGCGGGGTTTGAGTTCGAGTTACGGCAGACTGGCTCTACTTCTAAATGGAACGCAGCCTTCCTACGGCAGACAGCTAACAACAGGAATCGGACGCGCGGTCCACCCTAGTCCACAGCAACCACCATAGCAACCGCCTAGCATGACCTTAAAAACATATTCTGTCTTCATAACTATCAAAAACGTGAAATGATTTGCAAAGCATGAAAGTGTCACAGCTGCAGAGAGCTATAGCGGTATCTTTGGAAGCTGTTTACATAGCTAATAATATACGATGTAACCATGGAGACAGTCAGTCATGTGAGCTAGCGGTGCACGTTTACTACAGTGAATAAGGTGATTGCGTGCACAGCGTCCACACGCTGCAGAGGGTAAAGACATTACTTTAGTATTGTTTTATATTTATATATTGTGGCGAGCTCAGGAAAGGAGGAGACAGAGGTTTCGGTTGGTCTTGCTTCCGCCAGCTAGCCGGGAGCAGAGCCGTTTATTTAGCCTTTTAGAGGAACACTGGCGCGAGCCCACCGCTCCGCGCGGCAACAACACAACAACAACAAAAAGGCGCTCTCTCACCGGAAACACACCGTCGCAGAGAGAGCGTCACCTGTAACCATGGCAACATAACAAACTTAACTGTAAACAGAACATAAATGTCCATAACAGAACCCCGAACACAGCCCTGACCCGCTACATAGCCCCCACCTAAGGGGTCAGTCGTCCCCGACAGCCCCATTACCCCACACAAAGTCCTGTAAGTGTCCGGATGCCTTCTTCTGGTGCACCGGCCGGTCTCGACCGGCGGGGGAAAAGTCACTCGGGTCAGAACATGGGGCGCTGCCAGCATCCCCTGCCTCGACATCTGCCGGAGCGAGCGGTCGATACGGCGAGAGTCCGGAGCTCCCGTCCAAACATCAAAGCGGCAGGTGTGCACTGGCTGGACTCCTGAACCGCAGTCCGATACGACCAAAGGACCAGGGGCAGATGTCGGTCCCAATCCCGCTGGTGGCGGCTGGTGAGAATGGCGAGCTGGGTGGCCAGCGTGCGGTTAAAGTGCTCGACCAAGCCGTCGCTTTGCGGGTGAAGCGGTGTGGTTCTCGTCTTCTCCACCCCCAGCCGCCAACAGATCTCTCCGAAGACCTTCGATTCGAAGTTACGCCCCTGGTCACTGTGGAGCTCAGCCGGGACCCCAAAACGGGTGAACATCTCCTCCACCAGCTTCTCCGCTGTCGTCGATGCACTCTGGTCCGGCACAGCGTAGGCCTCCGGCCACTTTGTGAAATAATCCATGGCCACAAACACGTACCGGTTCCCTGACTCCGTAACAGGGAAAGGCCCTAGGACGTCCACTCCCACTCGCTCCATCGGGGCCCCACCAGATACTGTTGAAGGGTGGCAGTGGAGCGTTGAGTTGGGCCCTTCTGCGCCATGCAGGTGTCACATCCCGTTGACAGCCAGGCCAGTAGAACCGTCCTCTGAGACGGCGGAGAGTTTTGGCATTCCCATAGTGGCCGGCCCCCACCGAGCCGTGGACAAGCTCGAGCACCTGCGACCGCAGCGACCGAGGCACCAACAACTGCAGGAGATCTCTGCCCTGCCCGGGGCCCGCCATCTCCGGTACAGGAGGCCGTCGTGGGTCTCCAGGTTATTGTACTGGGAGTAGTAGGCCTTCACTTCGGGCTCCTGTCCCGACACCCCCGTCCAGTCGGGACGTTGCGCCGCCTCCAGCCAGGCCCCTACCTGAACCAACGTCGCATCGGCCTCCTGCTCCCGCTTCAGCTGCTGCGGGGTCAATGGGAGCCATCCCCCTCCGCTGGCCGTGGCCTGGGCAGCAGCCACCCCCAGCACCCCTGGGCCCGCTCCTCCTGTCGCAGACAGTAGCGGCACTCAACGGCCATGCAGGGCCTTCTGGAGAGGGCATCAGCGTTGCCATGCTGTCGACCTGCCCGATGCTGGATCTCAAAGTCGTAACCCTGAAGGACCTCCAGCCAGCGGGCCACCTGACCCTCCGGGTGTTTGAAGTTCAGGAGCCAAGTCAGAGATGCATGGTCGGTGCGCAGGAGGAACCGGCAGCCGTGCAGATATGACCAGCTCGGCCCTTTCAGCCTGAAGGAGCGCCTCACTGAGAGTCTGAGGCATGGCCAGGCGGACGTGTTGGCGCAGTCGCTCTGGAAAAAGTCCACGCAGGAAAGCATGCAGGCTAAGCTCCTCACGGGCTGCTGCGGGGAACTCTGGGTAGCCACGACGAGCATACAGCAATACATCCGCTGCAAAGGTGCCCAGGCTCTCCCCCGGCCTACGGCTCTGGTTGGTCAGCTGCTCCCTGCTCTGATCAGTGGAGTGCCGCTGCCCAAATCGCCTCTCGAGTGCTATGGTGAGGGCCTGGAGCTCATGCTGTTCTGACGCGGCTAGGTCAAGGAGTACCTGCAATGCATCTCCTTCCAATGCTAGCGCTAAGTGTGTAGCAGCCTCGCCGTCACTCCAGCCATTATGTCTCGCGGCTAGCCGTACTTGTGAGAGGTAGGGCTCTAGCGGGGTTAGCCCGTTATATTTCGGTACCTTAGCTGGCGTTGCAGGCGTCACTGCTCGCTGTCGGGGGCCTGGTGTGTCGGCCGACGGAGGCAGCCCATCAAGCATTGCCCTAGCATCGGTCGCGGCGGGCCGCCGTCGCGGTGCACTCGCGCCATCGGGACCCGTCGGGGGACTTACATGGCCGCTAGCTTCCTCTCTCCTCAATCGCCAGCTTCCCAGGCGAGCAATGTTCTCCTCGATAGCTTGCTCTAGCCTCCGAATGTCTCCCTCCATTCCGGCGAGGGTGAGCGATCCCACTTCTGACACCAATGTGGCGAGCTCAGGAAAGGAGGAGACAGAGGTTTCGGTTGGTCTTGCTTCCGCCAGCTAGCCGGGAGCACAGCCGTTTATTTAGCCTTTTAGAGGAACACTGGCGCGAGCCCACCGCTCCGCGCGGCAACAACACAACAACAACAACTAGAAAGCGAAAATTTCAGAAGAAATTTTAAGTGTGCCTATGCCGCTGCTAATCAGTGTAGTTTGCCATTCATACGGCTACAGACAGCAAAACTCAGAAGAGCAGCCATTCTCCACCATGAATTATGGTAAAAACAAACACCGCTCGCGCCTCACAGATGACAGCTTACAGTTTTGGGTAAAGATGAGGTCACTTTGTACAGCCCCGATTTGCAGACGCTGTGCACACAGGTTCATAAGCAGAAGTCCCTCTGTACCACGGCAGACCCCGACAATGTTTGCACGAACACACTTTGAACCAGTACGTTATGGACCACTTTTCACACATGGTTGGTGTACCCTCTGTTAAGGTTCAAAGTTGGAGAAAAGGAGTACGGAGGGCTCACCAGCAAATAACAACTCTGGTCCAGAAGATGTGATCAAAGCAAAGATTTATTGATAACACGCGTGGAGTCCGAAGCTGGGCAAAGTCAGCAATCGAACTGAACTTACAACAATTAGACAAAGGTTTTATATGAGTACAATAACAAAGCCCCCCCTCTTTTGCAAAAATAGACAAAGTACAGCTTACGTCACTTAAACCACAAAATGTTCCGTGAACTTTAACATAGTTTAAAGAACATTACGTCTCATCTCCATCCCGGTGTCGCCCCACGTACGGCTTCTTGTCTCAACCTCAGTTGCACTTCCTCTAAGTAGCTCGGCACAATTCTGCATTTGCAGCAAAAACACATCTTCACTTCTTGCTTACCAAAATAGATCTATTATGGTGTGTATGTGTCATGACCTCTCCTGCACTCCGGCTCACCTCACAACCCTCTCGTCTTAGCCAGACATAAGGCCTGTGCTCATACACAGCTGAACTCTGTGTGATTTCTAGGCTAAATGTCACACTCAAACCATGAAGGAAACTCACTCAAACTGAACATAACTGAAACTTTAAGACTTACTCAAAAAGATATAAGGTGTAAATGATAAAAACTTAAATCTTAACTCTAAAGAATATAAGTGATAAAAGATAAAAATCACTCCAGGCGTATGTCATGTAAGCAGGTGTGTTGCCATTCCTTTCAGAGCTCCTGTCCTCCTCACCGTGTATTGGCTGATCCTTAACGCCTGCCAAGAGTTTCTGACCTTCACTTGACCAGGAGCCACAGCTCTTTAATAAGCTCAAATGCAATCATGTGTAAAAGATTAAAATCATTTTCATATCAAAAGTTCTCTCTTCTCAGATCCACCAATATGTTTGCTCGTCTCTACTACAGTTTAATCATTGAAAATTACACTGATCAACATACTTTGTGGAAATCACAGATTACATCATGGCAAAAGCATTTTTCAGACCCCTCACCTCCCAGCCAGCTGTAGCTTTTCAACTCACAGCCCGACACACACCCAAAAAACAGCCGAGAGAGCACAGACTACGCCCGAGAGGCGTGATTGTAGATGCCCCTCAGGTGGGTCCACCTCCCCTGCAGCGGCACTGCAGACCACGCCCCGCCACACATATCAAACACGTAAAATAAATATTTATGCACTTTTGCATTCACTTTTTGTTTTTTGTTATTTTTACACAGTGTTCTGAATGATGAACAATGGTCTACAGCCAATCTTGTGTATTATTATACAAACTTTGGTTGTAAGATTCAGATAACTATTTAATAAAAGCTAAATATTTTATATGAGAGTAAGAAAGAAAAGTATATCTTTGTGTCCACCTTTCTCTGTTAACGCCCTACCTGGCCCCCTGGCAAAAGCTTTGCTAGATCCGCCCCTGCACAGTTACCAGCTGTCAGCTAAATAAAAAAAGGAGCTTGGTGTTTATTTCTCTCAGAAACAGTTCATAACTTCCCTTCAACTCATTCATGTCACCTAAAAAAAAGGTAAACCTGTTTCTCCATCACCAGTTCAGCTCTGATGATTCAGTAAGGTCATCTCCTGGTTTCGACCAGCCGCTTCTACAGCTGTGGCTCCAGCAAACATCAGCTGATACTAGAAATTAAAAGCAAATGAATTCTAACAACAGCTGATCAAGCTTAAACGTGCTGCTGTGTTTAGTGCGATAAACAAGAGCGAAAAGCCGGTCGTTGATCAGTTTCATGATTGAAGTTGCAACAGGCCGAGAATGACAGGGGAGGCTTCGTAACGACAGAATAAATCGTAATATTTTCTCTGAATGTGGCACGATTCCGTTTGTACGGCAACTCTACGAACTAACCATTATGAATAAAATAAAGTCCAACGTCAGTAACTTAGCGCGCACACAGCTGTATATAAACTCCCGTCGTGCTAGCTAGCACGCAGTACGATTGTAAAAAGTCAGCACAACGAAAATAAACTACACCTAAACTCTGTTTATATCTGACCCAAATAGAGTGCAGGTCATAACTTCTTACCTGAAATTCAGTTCACCTCACGCTCCTGCCTTCGGTTTCCAGCATCATTGGCCCATATAAACGAAAAATAAGTCCAGCTAAACGCAGACCCTTGGCGAGCGATCGGGTGTTGACACGACTTTCTGCCGCTTCACTATAAGCCAAACCTGGGTGCTTTTTCACGAAGGGTCGCTAGCGGCGCTAGCTAGCTAGCTAGCCGGCTATCAACAACACGTAAGAGAATATGGGATGTCTTGATAAAACGAGCAGATATTTGAAATTTACACACCTACATTCTCGCCTGAAAATATCGTAAAAGTTTATTTTGTGACCTAGAAACACCAAAAAAAGCATTATAGAATCCAAGTGGTGTCCGCCATTGTTTCACTGGCAGAGGCGTGCTATGAATTGTGGGATATGGAGTTTTCCGCCAAGAATAAAAGTTTTAGCCCGTACTACTCCCGGTATACTACTGGAGAGAGCCAACACACCACAAATGAAGTCTGTTTCTATGGTGCCAAAAGCAGAATCTTTCTCAGGAGCCTAGAAATTGGCCTAAATTTGCACTAAAATCTAAATATTTCAAAAACTATAAAAGTTATAAACACCAAAAGTCATACCATACTAGCCCAGCTCCAGCCGCACAAAATGATGTAACATATGTACCCCTATTGTCAAAACTGTTTGGCAGAGGAGCGTGGGAAAATTTTCACTAAAATATTAATATTTAAAAAACTATAATAGTCATAAACACCAAAAGTCATAGCACACCATTCCAGATCCAGCCGCACAAAATGCGGTAACATATATGAAGCTTTTCTCAAAACTGCGGGGCGAGTTACGTGCCGAAATTTAGGCGGAAGATGGAGAATAATAATAACTAGAAAAATTTGCATTTCCTGCGAAAATGCAGTGTGGATGCTGTAAAGCTGAAGCTGTCTGCTGAAAATAGTTGAAAATAGCTGAAGAAGCTGAAGAATTCAAAGTCAGTGTTTAAAAAGTTGTTGCAATTTTAATAACTTTGCAGAACAACATTAAGTTAACAAAAATATAATAACTTAGCAGAAATGCAATAACTTAGAAGAAACATAACAATTCAGCAGAAATATTGTAGTTTACCAGAAGCCACAACTTAGCAGAAATGTAATAATTTAGAATAACATAACTTAACATAACATAACAAGCAAAAGTAGTGTAACCTAGCAGAAATAATATAATTTAGTAGAAAATTAAAAACTTGGCAGAAATATTACAACTTATCAGAACTGCTATAATTTTGCAGAAATGTAACAATTAGGCAAAACTGTCAACAGATAACAGCTGAAAAGGCTGAAGTAACCTCAAAGTTACTTGTTTAACTGTGAAAAATTACCAGAAACATTGGAAAAGGAAGAAAATCAGCCAGCAGATAAACTGATGTGGAACAAAACCGAGGTAAAATTGCAGAGTTTACACAGCTGGTGAAATCTAAAAATGGCAAAAAACAAAAACAAAAACAAAACCCACACAAACAACATTTAGGTAATAAATGCACAAGATGCTGCGGTCAGAGATAAAAACACCCCAAAATAATGTTATTGAAATGCCAAAGAGTGGCAGAAAGTTTAGAAAGTAGAAAACCAGTAGTAGAAAAGTAGAATATTCAAATATTTTTAGAAACATATGATACAAAATATTTACTCAGTTGTTTCCAATGATTACAATAATGGCAAACAGAAATAAAAATCCCATTTGGGACAAACAGAAAAATATTAATAGAAAATGCAAATCAAATGAATCTAACATCTATACAAACAATTGAAGCATCTGTTGGAATTGTGAACATATCCTTGTTTGCCATGTTTATGTTTATGGCCCTAAGATGCGCAGACACATGATAGGCTATTGACTGCAAAAATATACACATATATAAACAGCAAGTGAGGGACAAAAAACATCCTCTGATTTGCTGGAGTTTTGTGTAAATACCATTTGGCAAGGATAAACAACATGTTCCAATGCCACATTAAAATTTTCATAAGCTTCATTTTTTCAATTAGTTTACAGTTTCCTGATTTGATGATAAATATGGTACCAATCTACAAAATACTGTCAAAATGAAGTCCACATTGTGATATATTTGAGGTGTAGAGAGTCACACAGCTGAACAATCGATGTGCATATTTAAAGAAACAGGGATCAAATAAAGAACATTGTTGTGGAATAAATTACAGTGAAAATAATCACTGCTTTGCGTTAGAGAGTGACTTATGATGAGGTATTAATTGGGTTAACTTTACCTCTAACAGCTTTTCACATAGTGCTGTGACCAGGATGAAATCCATCATAAAGTAACTGTAAACAGTAGAACCATTAGCATGAATGTTATGGTTCTACTCTGATCAAAACTCAAGTCAGCTGTGTGACCTGATATAAAATGATAAAAAGGAACACATATAAATGGATGTGACCTTTATGAACTTTTCAAAATGACTTTATATGTCTGACCCATTATCTATATATATTAGAGCAGATGTGGAAAACCACTGTTAGACCTACTCTATACTAATGTAGTTACTGACACCCCATACTAAGGCAGGATTCATACAAACACACATTATTTATTCTCTTAAACACTTTCTTTTTTCACATTTTGAGATTGTGTAATTTCTATAAAGAATAGGTGTAATGGTTCAATAGATATAGTTATTTAAATGTCCATAATAATCACATGATCATTTTTGTACATCCTACAATTCAAGATTTAGAGCTGTGTGTTTGTATGAATTCAGCTTGCTATACTTATAGACTTAGATATATTAATCCACTATTTAACCAAACAAATTACATTGTTTGGGTAAATAGATTCGGTTTGTCCTACAAAATAATTATTCAACAATAAAAACAAAACAAAAAAAACAATATATCTGCACATTAATCCAGAGTTCAGTTTCATATGTCTGATATTGTTTGTTAAATCTGGTGACACAAACACAGTCAAAAATTCATTGCTAGCGTGACATGTGGTCCTTTTTGCCTTTGACCAATGATATGCTGGTTACTTGGACCAGTTTAGTATTTGCTATCACAGAGGAATGTTAACCATAAATCCAAAAGACAAAACTGAAAAAATATGTTAATTGCAAACATGTTTTTGCTTAGTAAAAGGATTGAAATTACATGGAAACTGTCACCTTAAAGCCTCATTGTAAATATAATCACAAACAGATGTTTTCCACACAGTTAACAAAGCTCCACAACATCCGGTCACTGCATATAAATCTAAAAGAAAACAAAAAAAAACAACAAAAAAAAAATTAACACAAGGGAAGACTTTTGGTTTAATAACTAAGCTTAAAATAAGTGTTACCTTTGAATATTTGTGGGAAAAATCTGATGCTACCCCAAGAATACAAAGCCACACTGGAAACGATGACAGGTTTGCAGCCCTCTGTCTTCCTGGAGTGAGGTGCCTGATCAGTAGCAGTGAGTTGACAGAAGTCGGTGTCTGTAAGAGTGGCCAAACACTGATACTCTGTCCACTTGCGTAGAGTCTAAGAAGCTGGAATGCAGGCACACTGTACGAGCTTGTTCTAAAAAATACAGAAAAAGGAACATTTTATTTGTGTTAAGGCCTAAAAACTAGAAATAAGTTATAAAATGAACAATGCTGAAATACCTTATAGGTGCTGCAGGCCACATAACCAGAATCCAGAGCAATCTCACACTCACATGATGGTGAGGAAAGACATGAGCTCTGATATGAGGTTTGAATGTCTCAGTTGGGACACTGAAGAACTCAGAAGACAGCAATACCTGCACAGAGAGACAGAGTAGAAAAAGCATAGATTTGTAATCCACAATGTGTATTAAAACTCAAAAAGTGTCAACAAGTATAATCATTTGAGTATGAAATTATTTATGCAATGAACAGGATTTAAATTAATTAAGTGAATTAAAAGCACTGACATTTTTTATCAAAGATAAAGAATCATACCTCTCTCTGCTCTGAGGATCACTGAGCATCTCTGACAGGAAATACAGTTTCCTCAGTATGAGTCATCACTGATGGTTTCAAAGGTGTGTAGTGTGGCAGCATGATGATGGTCTCCAGATCAGGCAGGAGGTCAGGTGATGGGTGTGTCATCTTCTCCATTGAAGACACACTGGTATGGCAGTTCATAAATCAGCAGTCTCTGTGTAGCATGTAGTTATCTGTGCAGTCCAGTACTGATGGATCAGGTTTGGCTCAGCAGTTCATGAAGATGGTGTTAAGATGTTGTTTCAGCTGAGGATGGTGAAGTTCGAAGGTTTTCCCACAAAGGAAACAGAACTGTGTGTGCCCTGTCTGAAAAAATACATCTACAAAACATAAAGTGCTTTTAACACCACCCACCCTCCCCACCCACCCATCTCAGCCCCAAGTGTCTATGTAATGCTGGTATGGGGTGTCAGTTGCTAAATCTAATTAGTGCGTCAGAAAGCGGGGGCTACACCTAAAGCCCCCGCTTTCTGATGTCTTTGTTTATTAGCAGCTTTTTCCAGCTGCTCAGAGAATTCTGACTTGGCCTTTATCCACCCAAACCCAAACCCACCCGGATAAAGGCCAAGTCAGAAAATGGATGCAGAAACTTTCCATGTACTTCTAAATCAGTTTTTATACATATTCTGTAAGCTGTAAAAATGTTTTTCTCTACATAATGTATCATTATAGACATCTCTGGTAGCCTAAAGATAGTTTAAAGCTTTTAACATTTTTTACCTGTAAAACATGATAAGCAAAACCTCATTCATCCCAAAAACATTTGATTCTACAAAATTTACTATAATCAAGAAAATATAATTGTCTGCATTTATTCATGTGACCCATAATAAATACCTGCATTTATCTGGGATTTATTTATTTACTATTTCATATTTGAAAGCACTTTGAGGGGAAGCTCTCGTTTGTTGAGATACATACGTCAGAGTAAAACAAGTATCAAAAAAGGAGATGACAATTAACATCCATGAAAAAATGCATTAGTAGATTTAGTCATTTAAAGCATGAGAATAAAAAATAAATTATGTCCGTTTAATACTTTTTGCAGCATATTTCAGATCTGAGCTGCATGATAACAGAAAGCAGATCTCCCGGCTCTGCATGAAGTACAGCCATGATTTGGTGAAATGATTAATAACATTGCAATAAGAAAGGGTCTTCTTACAGACAGAGTAGGGAAGACACTTTTTTCAATGAAAAATCTTTTCATGCTCTACAATCAGTAAACTCTGTGACAAACATGATCTGTAATTGTTTCAAAACTCACCACACGACTTCATGATTGGCTGGAGGACAGGACACAAAACACAGGGTTGTGGTAACTGTAATATGTCCTCAGGACACCTGAATAGAGACTTTGCTGTGGCTGAGAAATAAAAATGAGGTCAAGCAGGGTGTTTTTGTCTGTAGTGGCAGAAGTGATCAGCTGTGAATACCCTCTCGACTGAAACTGCTCCAGAATCTGTTTTCTTCCACTCTGCAACTGGTTCTCATTAAAATCTCCACACACAATTATTGGGTGACAGTCCATTATTTCAAGTGAATCTAAAAGACTTACCAGGTTTTGCATAAACGGTGTCAAACTGTAGTCAGGGGGTCTGTACACAACAGCAATGAGCGCAGGGAATGGAGCCTGAACCTTCAACACTAAAAACTCAAGATCAGTGACATTATGCAGATACTGTTTTACCTGAACCTGAAAATGATTCCTCAAATACACAACAACTCCACCACCACTTCTGCTGGCCATGTGAGGAAAGTTTGTGTAGGACACATGTCTGTTGCGTTTGAACATTGTGTAGCCGTCCAAATGAAGACTGTCTGCAACAAAGGAGCCTTGGAGGTGAGACTCTGTGAGACACAAAACATCTGCTAAGCACATTTCATGATGACTCTTGATGTCACTGATGTGAGATGGCAAACCCTCCGTATTGTGATGGATCAGTGTAAGAGTGTCAGGTCTGCTGGCTGTTTCTCTGACCTGAAGAAGAGGCATCATTTCCTCAACGCTGGCTTGTCTCATGGTTTGGAGCGCTGCAGTTACCTCGGGATTGGCGTAAATCTTTTTCTCATCCAAGTCCTGTAAATAGAGTCCACTGAGAGACGTCACCCTGCTGAGAGCAACATAAGCCATACCTGGTTCAAAAATGTTCTTCATTGAAACTACAGCTGTCTGTGTTGTAAGACCCTGAGTTTTGTGAATTGTGCAGGCGAATGCTAGCTTTACAGGAAACTGTCTGCGTACTGCTCCTTTAAACTTCAGACTCTCCTCTGCTCTCTCAATATAAACCAGATCATCAGATGCTGCATTAGCACTGCGGTTGCTTCTTACAGACTGCCGGTTGTCCATTCTGAGCCCCAGTTTAATTATGTGTCCATCATTTTCAGATCTCACCACCTTTACCAGTATACCAAAAGCACCATTAACCAAACCGTTTAGTGTGTCCAAGTTTCTGGTCAGCATCACTCGGGCTCCTTCAGCGACGTTCAGGGTGTCGGGTAAATCATTTCGCCCACCTGTAAATGGTTTGTCTCTTTGTGCCATTCTGCCTGTACATTTATCCTTCTGGAAATCGTCTGCAGTGATGATTATGATGTTTGAATGAAGCTTCTTGAGCGTATCTGTGTTGTGGGATTCAACATTCTTGTTGGTGGCATAAATGTGTAAGACCTCGATTGGACATTCTTCTGGTGCAGTCACAGCCTGTGACAACAAATCTCTGTCGCACTGAGAAAGCTCATCTGTCTTTTCTTTGACTCTAATCCTGTTCAACATCTCTGCAAAGGCCACATCATCTTTTTGACGCATGATCTCGGTTAGAGTGATCATCTGAAAATGTTCCTGCCATAGGTCAATCTGTTCTGGATCGTAAACACAGAGAGGTTTAGACTGTCGCACTGGTGGCAGCTGGTAAAAATCTCCAACAGCTAAAACTGACATTCCACCAAAAGGTCTCTGAGTGCCTTTGATTTGTTTCAGTCTTGCATCCACATAAGCAAAAAGGGGTTTTGAAACCATTGAAATCTCATCAACAACAATAATTTCAGCATTTATAAGCTCACATCTGACTTCATCTAGTTGGTTACCATCCTTGAATGGGTGGTTTCAGACTCCTGGGTAGTTTCAGTAGAGAATGTAACGTAGAGCCATTGATAGAAAAGCTGCTGTCCCGGTAAATGACGTCAGTAAAACAGTTGGATTTGATATGTCAGCTTCTTCTGCATTAGCAGCAGTCTGCTCAGGATCTTTGATGCTTCAGAGTGAATACATTTAATCAGATGTGACTTTCCAGTTCCTGCACCACCGTTGATATAGAAGAAAATGGATCTGGGTTCAACACAAACTCGCTGAATACACCAGTCTCTTATAGCATAGAACACGCAGGCCTGCTTCTGGTTCAGATTCTGATACATTACACGTACCACAGCTGGATCGACTGCAGGTTGTTCTCTGACGGCTCTGATCTCTGTTACAGCATCAGACTGACGATTGTAGTCGGGAACATTCTCTGTTCGTTCTCATCATCAGAATGTCTCTCAGGAAGATTCTCATCACATTGCAGCTCACAACTTCAGATTCAGGAGCCAGATTACACCATTCATCAATAACAACATCCCTATTTTGTTCAAACTCTTCCAGTGCACTCTCAATATCCTCAGAGTTCTTCTCATACTTGTCTTTATTTCTCTTCACAACCCTTTTCACGGACTCACTGTGGTCTGAACATGGAATCGTACAAAACCTGAGTTGTAGAAGGACTGATAGGTTTGGAACCCTCGTGTTTCAGTTCCTGCTCTGATCTGTGTGGAAGGTAAAGTCTCAACAGTCGTCCATAATATTGCTCAGGATCTTTTTCCTGTGAACAGTGGTAATACCTGATTATAGCTGGTTTATCATTCTTTCGCCTTTGTACAAATCCAAGCTGATTTAGAAGAGGAAGCACATCTTTTCCTTCATTTGGACCACTCACCAACCGGCACAAGGCAGCAAAATCAGCCAGTGACATTTCCTCATATTCTGGTGTCTCAGGTCTGCATTTGTATTTATCACCAACTTGTCATCCAATATTACAACTGTCATGTGTTGTGGATTCCAGGTAGCTCATCGGGCGACTCATTTGTACTGGGTTATCATCTGTTGGTAAAATACAACATGCGGAACATTTTTTCATTTTTAGGCCACAGACTCGAGTCACACACTCTGTGCACTGATTTCTCTTTTTTGAATAAGCCTGCATCACAGCTCTCATTTCATCACATTCATTGACCGTGTTCTTATCAGAGTTGTCATAACTGTCTTTAGGTATTCAGAGAGGCCAGATTCTTTCTTCGTTATATATTTACAGAGGTATTCTATACATGAATAGGCATTCAATATTAACGAGACATCTAAATTAGAGTTCCAGGCTTCAAGCAGGTGTGGGTTGTAATTGTTGATCCAACAGTCCTTTGGGTCACGTTTCAGAATAAGAGCTGTTTTCTTGTTTATGTCTTGGAGCATTGCTCATACTCATTCATTGTCAAGTTGCATCGTGACAGAATCTGCTCTATGGTGAGAGAAGCAGCTTCAGGTTCCTTCAGCAGGTTCAACAAAGGTCTGAGTTTGGCTTTTGCAGCTTCAGTGTCTGAATCCTCATCCTGTCTCACAATCATTGTTCTTGTGGATGGGTTTTGGAAACCCAAATCTACAACCAGAGTTCACACTCTTAAAGCATGTTTTTGTGTGGTTTTTGCTGTGCTTTTGTAGTTCAGCGACTTTTTTGTGCAGTTCAGGCTGTTTTTCTGGATCAGGGAGTTGAGCTGAGATGTATCTGTCCACAAAGTCACAGACAGTTTGGTCATCATCCACATCTACTTCTACCTTTTCTCGAATCCACAGCAACATGTGTATATGCGGACTACCTCTGTGCTGGAACTCAACTCTGTAAAAGTAATCAATGATTTCACCAAGGGCTGTGCAGGAGAAAAAAGCAAATCTCTGAACAAAGCCTCAACACGTTATCAAACATTCGCATGGTGGTTACTGGATTTGATCTTAGAATTTCACACTTTTCTGACCAGTCAGGGCTTCAAAATCAACCTCTTCACCTTGCTGTCTCTTTATTGCTTGAATCACTTCAGGCCATCTCATCTCAGCAGCAGAGAAAGTGACAAAGAACTGTTCCTATTCTTACGACCATAACTGATGATCTTGTAGTTTTCTGCCAGTAAGCTGGAGTTCCTCTGAGTGGCTGCATAAATCTGATTGCATCTTTATTTCTTACCAGCTTCTCTACTTCTGTCTTACTTTGTAACATTCCTGATGTGATTTTGCGTCCATCTTTGGTCATAGTTTTACCTTTCCTTAGCTGTATTGTCATGCTGGAATTAGCCAAGTGTATTTCAGTGACAAACTGTGAGAAAAACAGGTAATTTGTATCTTTAGCAAATCTGCATCAATGTTGAAAAGCCTTGACTTGAAGTAAGCACTTGGTGTGAGTTTAAGACGTCTCTTTTCATCCAGTGTATTCTGACAGTAGGAAACTGCACAGGAAATGCCATGGCTTCCAAATGAGGAGTTCTGAAGAAGCTAACAGGATTGTTTCTTTCTGCAGGAGCCACACAATATGTGTTATCAGTGAAACAGAGAATCTCTTCTGAAATGTCTACAGGCTGCAGACAACTTTCTAGAGCAAAACCTCCATTGTTCAAATCACTTTCTGGTTCCTCTGGATTTTTCCTCTGGTTGTTCATCACAGGATTGCAATCAATATCTTGTTCACTTTCAGACTCGTTTCACCAAAAGGGCATCTTTTTCATAGTTGTCAATTTCCATTAAATCTGCTTCATCATAATCATCACTTCCCATGCTGGCTTCATCACTGCTGTCATCATCAGGTACGTTGGATCACAAAGCAATGCATCATCTCTGATAACAATATCTGTGTACTGTGGATGAACTGTTTCAGTTTACGCAGGGCTTGGATCAGTTTAGACCAGGTGACAGTCTGGAACAGCTGATGGCCTTTGTAGCACAGTCTTTTCAGCTTGATCCCATTATCTGTGATTGGTTTCTGAGCCGAGGTAAACAGTCAACTGTTTGTTGGACTCAGATGGTACACACACCACATTACACGTATGAGTCTTGTCTGCCCTTTGGAAGAGGAATAATCTTAGCAAATGGTATGCATTTGGCAATCAGATGTCTCTCCAGAATGTTGAGATCACACAGTTCAGCTGGAATATCCTGCAGTTCTAAACCATTGACAGCAGCAAGCCTTGGCATGGTCCACTTTTGAGGGAACTGTGACACGTGTGACAGATATACTCCTTTTTCTCT